>NC_079895.1:6321068-6519835 GCF_024868665.1 Triplophysa rosa
TCATATTGTGTTCTCACCCTGGCTCTCTCACACCAGCATCCGGTTGTCTCCTATCCTCTCCGACCTGGATTTTAACCGTCAACAACCTGGAACTGATGCGCTTGAGTCACTCCAGACGCGTTGGTCACAGATGACCACATAAGTCAAAGCTCCTCGCTTGTCTTTCCTCACTTTGATCACCGTATAGACCTGTCTCCCACCCCACCCTTTGGAAAGCTATATAACTGTACTCTTCCCATCATATGGCAGATGTTACATTCAGTACAAGAGGTACTTGTATTTGAGTACAAGCCCAACGCCACACTGTATTTGGACATAAAATGAAAATGCAATGGGCTTTAATCTTGTGTTTATTCGGGTTTGGGATTTTGATTTAAAGCTGCAATATGGTTGTAATTTATCACTTTGACTATTGTTGCTGTTGGTATTGAACACGGTATAGTTTATTTTAGCAATCCATATAACCTGGAGCTCACTGAGATCCTTTGTCGTGTAGCCTTCTCATTGGGCTCTGGGATGGAGGATATGACCAGTCAGCAATTGAACTGTACGCTAAATGCTGTTCCATACATACATGGTTTGTACGCATATGTATCATATCGCTCAAGCAAGGCACTTTTATTTTTCCTCTTAATACTTTTGAGCCATCTCTTTGTTTTAAGCAAGACTGGATATTTTCCACCTGTTTGTACACTGGTAACAGTCCCGCTGTCCACATTAGACTACTGAGCGACACAGCAGCAATGGAAAACAACATGTGTAAAGAAAACATGATAAAAAGAAACGAGCCATGCTGAGAAATGCCACCAGTAACTCTTATATGAAATCCAGAAGCCAGGCTTTACTGCAGCCTGAATCAATAACTTCATAAAACGAGATCTGCAACCGTCTACTGTAATCATGCTTTTATTGTTGATCTTGCCAGCATCGATCTGCACACTCACACGGTTGTCACTTTAAGGTACCCTTCCTTTGTTTTTGCCATTTAATGTGGGGAATTTAAAACCCAAACTGGATCTACCGTGAACTTCAGAAGCTAAAATCAATACTAGCCAACCCAACATGTCTGTCTCGTGCAGACGGACGTACGCCGAATGGATATTTACACAGCTATGGGAGACCGGGTTTGCACGAAAGACTTAACGGCACACAACTCCTGGCTCCAGTTTTGAAATATGGCCGGACAACTGTTATAACTGTATAAACTTAAAGATCACATGCGAATCCATCCAACAGAAGTCTGAGATGCACATAACCTGCAGTGGGAAATGATTAAGATGGCTGCTTTCTCTAGCTGTGTTCATAATAAATGTGACTTTGGAGACGTATGAAACAGAAGACAGGAATACCATCATGCCACGAGGAACAAATGAGAATGCGGGAAGGGAACGTTTGCCCCAGGGCTAGAGATGAGACTGCCTCAAATCTGTCATCTCCATTTGAACTGTCTCCCATAATGACTTTCTATATGGAGTGTTGAAGTTCCAGAATACTCATGGAAGTAACAGCAAGGATGGGTTTAGAGGTTTAGCGTTTTGTTCCACTCGAAAGGTGCGACATCCTGGATATGAACCATGACATCCATGTTTCTAGATTTGTGTATAGTTTTGAACACTGCCAGGCACTTTGCTTCTCTGTTGAGAGGAATAATAATGTGATGTTGGTGGCTGGGAGATGTGAGGTTTTTATAGCATTTAACAACCTGGCACAGCCGCGTGCGTTTGTTTTGAACACCAACAGCACTGATTGAATTACGATGATCATAGTCGACATGACTATAGCAAACATCACCTATCCATGCGCGTTTGTTTTGCTGCATCGTGTTTTTTGTGTGTCTGTGTGTGTGTGTGTGTGTGTGTGTGTGTGAAGGTTTTGCGGTTCCATGGAGCACTTTAAATATTGAACATAGCAAAAATAGAAAGGAAAGATATTTTCATTATGGGTATTACGGTTCCCATGTGACAATAGATTAGACAAATGACATTTTTGGCGCTCTACTGAAAAACAAAATCAGGGAATTTTAGTGACATGTGATTTTGCCAAACACAGATGTTTACTAATGAAAGTGTTTATCGCAAGCTTTTCAACTGTCTGAAAAAGAATTCTCAGCCAATTCGTATCTAGCTAAAGCAACTGCTTAATAAGATATTGATATAAGATTTAAATATGACTATTCTTAGACACACCTCTAACAATAATATAAGAAACGTTTATAGATCTTGAATCACATACTTGAAATTGAGTCATTTTAGCTCCGATAGAGTTTGGGAGAACTTGTTTTTACATTTATGATGTAAGTACAATGTGTAGAATTAAGGCCATATGATATTTCAATTCATGCTTATGTTTGTGATAAGCCCAAATGCTTAGTTATATAAGGCGTCTATGGCCTAGGTTATCCAAAACGCCCAAAGAAGGCAATGCTATTCAGTTTCAGTCCCGGAGGGTTTAGTTCCAACCATAATAATAAGGATCAATATTGTTCAAGTTTGTTTAAAAGCAGGCGTGTTGCTTTTCAGCGAAACTGTCCAGGACAGCAACCCTTCGGGATTTGGGTTGAATAGCCTTGACCTCAGGTATCACCCACTCTTACGAGAGTATGAATCATTGTAGACCCTTTCGGTTACCACAGGTCGGATGGAGATAGAAAAGCCCTATGTGATGGGAATATAATTATCGTGCTTAAACTACTGTTACCGTCCTGCAGCGAAGTAAATCGTCTGTAGCAAAGCTTCTGTGAATACAGGGTGGATAGAGATCTACTTAATTCATCAAGCTGCAAATTGAGGAACATGAGATGGAGAAACTGTAACTGGTATATCTGGATGACTCATAAATGTGTAAACGCTTTTACAGAAGAAATGTATTCTCTCTAGGAACGCTTGGAGGTGATGTTTGGATAGAGCACAAATGTTTTGTCTCAATGCACATTGTTGAGTGGAGTAACTCACAATTATCTCGAAAAACACTTGCTGTAAGACCTTGGAAATGAACTTGTAAATATATGATTTTATAAGGGGATTGGAGATGTTCATGTATGTAAGGAGGGATATTGGTGAAGGCTTCTCACTTTATGTTCAATCTTTTTACATTTGCATTTAACAAACGTTTTTAATACAACGCACATTTATTCATCAGGTAATTGTGATACACATGATTTAGGTTGTGTGTTAAGGTACACATGAAATCCCTGCTTAATTGACCTTAAACGAATCCTACAATTATAAGAGTGTTGTCATGACCCTGATCTTTTACAGTGTTGAGAGCTGTAGCTTTACAAACTACTGCTTGCATATATATATATATATATATATATATATAAGCAATGTTATTTTATTTTCTGTAAGTGTATTGGGGTACTTATGGTATGTTATGGCACTTATTGTTTAAAAAACAGTAGTATCTTCAAGGCCCTATGTGGGGATCCCACTAAGATCCATTTTGGTATGCCCTGGGCTGTTCTTAAAGGGATGCTCCACCCAAAAATGAAAATTCTGTCACGAATTACTCACCGTCTAGTTGTTCCAAAACTGTATACATTTCTTTGTTCAGTTATAAGATATTTGGACGAATGTTAGCAAATGTCAATTGTGGGGCATCGTTGACTACCATAGTGGGAAGAAATTCTTGTCATTTTTTTGTTCTGTTGAACACAAAAGAATAGATTTTGAAGAATGTAGGGAAGCAAACAGTTCTGGGGCACATTGACTTCCATTTTCATTTTTCAGTTTCAGTTTTTCCTACTATGGTAGTCAATGATGCTCCAGAAATCTCAGTTGCAAACATTCTTCCAAATACCGTTCTTTGTGTTCAGCAGAACAAAGAAATGTAGACAGATTTGGAACAACTCGAGGGTGAGTAATTCATGACAGAATTCTCTTTAATTTTAGCGACAGCCTTGGATTAAATTAATTTTCAGTATTTAAATATTGAGTTGTCCTTTGCTAATCTGATCGTGTGCTTGCATATCACAGTATCTGCAGCAATGTTCAGAAGCACCATGGAAACAAGCACTGTGTTTGTTACTGGGTCCTTATTGCTTATTTATTGACCTCTCTTTTTATTGTTTTTTTTTTTGTCTTTTTGTTATGCTCACTGGAATTTTGCATGTGATCATATAGTCGGGAAGTATGGATAGATTAAGCACAGTTAATACGCCATTTTATATCACAAGGACAACTTAAAGGAGGATGTCATCTTCCCACGGCATTGACATTTGAAATGGTTGTTCTTCATCATTTTACTACTGTATGTCAATGAGAAAATGTGAATAGTATTTTTATAGACAGTTGAATTGGCCAGATGTATTTGTAAATAGCTGGAAAGCTCATGACCCTTTTTAAACTGATGTTTTTTTTTCCATTTTCTTTTTACACCTATATTGTGTGTGACCAGTTATTCTTATTTGATGGCTGTATATATCTGTAATTTGAACAGCACATATTTGATTTTGTAGACCTTGCAGTTTCTTTTAGTAATTTTGGTGTTTTTGTGACTGTATGTAGCCCAGCTTGGTGCATTTTGTGTTATCCTCTGCCTGAGCTCAGGAGGTAGAGGATGTTTTCTTTCGGTCATGCTCCTTTACCCATCACCCCACATCCTCGATTTTCTCTTTTTGTACAGAATCCAGCGTGGGGAATGTGACAATAGCATTTGTATCTCCCAGGATCTCTCTTGAGCCCGAGTTAGGCTTTTCCTGACTTCGGTCCTGGTCACATCGGTAGTGTCTAGTATACTTTCTCAGTGTATACTTCATATTCATACAGCAATCCCTTATTTTCTTTCACAACCGCAGCCAGCCACGTTGTTAACCCTCTGAGCTCAGCCCAGCGCATGGCTGTAAGCTCTAACAACTGCAAAAAGCCACAATTCTGTTCATGGCCTTTGCAGATTCGCCCATCTCTCCAGGAGATTCATAAGCCAGCGTGTGTTATTCGCCCTGTCAGGTGGACTAATTGCCTGAAGGGTCCATTTGGTCACGATGGTCTTGAGTGACGGCTTGTCAAAACTAAAGTCAAGTCTTGTCATTTTTGATACAGGGATGAAGAGAGAGTCGAGGAGTCACTGGTTGAATAGCTCATCTTTCCTCCATTGCTTTCTCATTCCCCAAAGCTAGCATTTAAATACTGTTTCACAGTTTTGTTACCTGAATCTATATTTTTAATTTAATATAAATAAATACAACACCTGATATGTCAGTCTCTGTGGATTTTTTTAATGCATCCAACGTTCTGTGTACGTGACATTAAGATGACGCGGAGATTTCTTGAATGTCACGAACTGACATTTTTTCACAGCATTATGAATCTCTTGATGGATAGCGAAGAGTCCATCGAACACACTGGAAAATCTCTAGGGAAGCAATATTTCATAATTTCAGGCTCTCAGACGTAATGGTTTCAGAAAGCTTTTAGATTTTGGAAAACGCATGCTAAAACCTTTTTCCGTGTCTTGAAAAAGTACAGATTACATCCTAATGTCAAAGTGAACCGGTTGTAGAAACCGCTGTGATTGTTCAATGCTAAATTTGGTCAGAAGTTCAGTTTAACACGGACTTAGACATGAGGTTCTTATTCTCCTATCAGTATTGCATTGCAACAACCACATAAATTAAAAATATCCCTGCAAATCAAAATGCAAGATGACAAATGGTGATTATTTGTGACGTTTGCTTGTGCATGATAGATTTAGTTATTTTCCTGGCAGTGACATTTCATGGGATTGTTACTAGAAATCCAATATTGTAAGTGGGTGTGATCAGTATTGTTTTTATCATTTTTTCCTCGAATCAAATCACTTTTCCCAAGCACATAATTGCACGTGATCGATGCAATCCATCATTGTTACACCCCCACTTTTCCTTCATGACATTCCATATGGATTTTCCCAGTAAGATCATTTGAATCTCTGGATCTATAAATATGACCTGATATTTTTGTGATGATTGACAGCTACTGTTTTTGTACCTTTTGTTCGGAGGATTTTTGCTATAAAATAATTGTAAGTAATGTACTAAATTAGGATCATATCTACTTTCACTCAAATAGGCTTTCCCATAAAATTATTCCTCATGTTATACATTTTTTTTACTTTTATTCAAATATGGTAGCAGGTCCTTTTCACACATTATAGCAAATTAGCTACTGGCTTAAAGAAACAGTTCATTCAAAACTTTTAAAGAATCCGCATCCAAATATCAAAACATATGGATGGGTCAGTAAATGTTTCAAAATTCAGTAAAAATGTCATTTTTGGATAAGCTATGTCTTTTCTTTGTGTTCAGCAGAACAAAGAAATGTATACATAACTTATACATAACTAGAGGGTGAGTAATTCATGACAGAATTTTCGTTTTTGGGCTTTTCTAGGTTTTTTTGCCAGACAGTACAGTGTACAGTCCACTGGACCACCAGCACCAGTGGTATCTCTATTGGAAATTGTAAAGGTTTAATTTGTGAAAGTAGCCATACGCTTGTAAGACTTAAGTGTATGTTTTAATGATAATTGTCTGCAATAAGGGAGTACAATTTGACACTTTTCAATATACATAAATAATGGCTTTTAAGTCAAAGTTGTCCTTTACATTTATGAATCATCTGGGGCAAAGGGCAACAGAATTCGACTTCACAACAGAGCAAAGGACCCATGCAAAACCGAGCATCTTCTTCATTTCCATAAAAGCAGAGATAAATGTTGTGCTTCGTCATATGCCAAGAAAAAGGAAAGTGTAAAATGCGCAAAACATTTTCCGTCTCAGCTCATCTTGTTTTTTACCATCTCATCTCTTTTTTTCATAACATCCCAGGCTACGCAGTCTAGTGTTACTGAAAGCCCTGTCGTACAGCAACGCGCACGGAGTTCATGATTGAGTGGGCCCGGTATAGACCACTAAGCAGAGGAAGACTTCCCCTGAGAGCTTTCATTATAGAACGCATATTACATTCCCCTGCAGTGGAGAGATGAGGCACAAAAGCCACCAAGCTAGAGTCTTTCATTTTCCCTCAACACACCCGTCGATATGCCTCAGCCTACAGGTAACCTATGAGCCAATCTCCAGAGCAATCTCATTGACTGAATCCCATTACAAAATATAATTTTGAATGTAACAGAATGATTGCCATGCCGAACACTTTAACGTTCTTTCACGTTGGATATTTTTCCGCCCGCTGCCGTTTTGAGCAATGCTGTACTCGGCTAATCTGTAAAAATGGAATAAAACCTCATTTGTTACTTGGTGTGTGATATATTACAAGCTCGCAGTAAATGTTCCCCCTTAATATAGGCAGGGAAAATGTCACTTTAAAGAGTTTCTCTGCATTAACCCTCAGAGACCCACGGTAGCAAAATTGCGACACTCGTTTAATGTGATTAAATAATACATAACAGCTATTCAGTTAAATTTATTTTAAGGATAAAATGTAAATCAAATACAAAACATCTGCTACAACGTATGCCACTGATCACATTTTGGTACAGTCATATTCTGTAGAAGATATGCACCTTTTAGTCTGAAATCGTTTATTTTGGTATTGAAATATGTTTGTTTTGTTTGGTTTCTTATTTTTGCTTGTTTACGTATTTGTGAACTTACTTTTACTTACACATACAGGCTGATGCTATTTACCTCAGCTTACCCCCTTGGAGATGCTCACAAGCAGCACGTCATTACCATGGGAATGGCTTTAGTGATGCATTGGTTGTAAGCGATTACCCATGATGAACAGCCTGTGGTGTGTTTTACCACAACACCACATGAGCTGAATGTAGGAACACTGAAACCTATGCCTATGCAGCAATTGTCTAGTATTGACAGTTAAGCACAACATTTCCTCCCATGTGTATATATCTTTTACCCTGCAGTAAAAAAGTTGCCTGCTATATTCTGCATAAATATATATATATAAGAAATATAATCTGACATCCTTATTCTGCGGTTACTGTAAAGCCCCAGCTGCAGTCATCTGAACGTGTGATGATTCTGTTACCTGCTATTTTCATAAACCTTCATAACTGCAGAGAATACAATTTCAACGTACGCTTAGAAACTGAACTGAACTGTAATCGAAGAAACCGAGAAAATGGAAAGGTTTGAATACTTTTAAAAGACACTGTCTATGTTTGAAACAAAATGGCCTACAACATGACGGACGGTGCAATACTCAACTCAACTCAACTTTATTTATATAGCGCTTTTACAATTTTCATTGTTACAAAGCAGCTGTACATGAGACACATTGACTACACAGTAAAACTGACAGTGTTGATTCAACTCCATGGGAGTTGATTTCAACACTATAGCAGTGTTTATATAATTCTCACTGCCCAGAGTTGAATTAACACCCTTGCTAGTGTTAAGAGTTTTACTCTACCACAGTGTTGATAATTTTACTCTGTTAGTGTTGAGTTATTAACTCTAAAATTATCAGTATTAACACTTTTAATAGTTAATTAACACCCTTGCCAGGGTTTAAAGTTTTACTCTACCAGTGTTGATCATATCAATTTGTTAGTGTTGAGTGATTCCTCTGAATACTGATTAACACTTTTTAATAGTTAATCACACTTAAATGGTCAATATTGAAACACTATCTGTCAATGATTTTAAATAGACAAAGAATCAATTAATCAGAAGTACTAACGACTTCTCAGTTTTATTTCACATTCTTAAATCATTATAATGTGACGTGAAATACAGAGCATTATCACTTACAAACTTTAGGATAAAATGTACTTACACATCACAAGAGCATTACAGTTGGAACAATATAAAACTGGATGCCTCTTAAATTCAAATTTGATACAGGAAATCACAGAAGATGTTAAAGTTTCTGTAAATAATGCAATACATTCTTTTAATAAAACCAGCTTACGTTAAACTCTGGATATTAAAATCATTTAACAAGGGTCAAACCAAGCTTTTCAGACAAACTCTATTTAAACAATGAGAAAGTAACATAAATGCTTTCTTCTGGTCCACATGCACACTGCATATCAAATGGCTTGTAAAATCGCATACTTTTGAGTTGAATAACAGTTTCCTTATATTCACCATTACTTACAACAAAAGCATGTTTGTGTTCACTGAAATATTCTGTGACCAGTTCATTGACTATGAAAGCTATACACTCACCTATTACAAGAATCTGTGCTATTTTGGAAAATACAGGAAGCTCATGTTTTAAATTATTGCAAACAAGAAGTCCAACTCTGTACTCAATGCCATCAATTTTAACCCAATTAGTGCAATAGACATTTTCCTGCACAGGAATTTTAAGAGAAGACAACAATTCATCACCATCATGGTCTGCAAAAGAAAATAAAGACAATGGCCCAAACTCTTTGCAATGTAATGTTAATGAGTCCCAGTGACCTGTTAGCCTGAAGAAAAAAAGACATGTACACCTTTTGTGAATGCATCAATTTTGCTTGGAAGGCTACCAAGTTTAAAGGAACAGGCAGACTTTAAAAAAAGACAAGTCCCATCTACAATACAAAACTACTGCCAAGCTGACCATTTGTAAACATCTCACCAGAACACTGCTCACTGTCTCTCTGATGTTTTGCTGACAGAAGAAGTGAGGACACAGTAGAAGTTGAAGTAAGTCCCATGGCTTCTTCGATGATTCTTGGCTTGAAAGCTGTATCCCACCTTTCAAGCAAATTTGACGATGTCTCTGTATTGAAGATCAGTGAGAAATCTTGATTCACCTTTAACAAAAACAAGAATATAAATAAGAATATTTTGCCCACTACTCTGAATAAGCTACCTCCTAACGTACCAGTCCTTTGATGTTAAGAAACCGAGGAAAGGTCTTCAGAATATCTGCAGTCTTGTCTGGATCGTGAACAAGCCCGTGTCTGTATTTAAATGTCTCCCTCATTTTGAGCAAGATCTGTCCTTCATCTGTGGAATGTGTGAGAAATGCGACAGCTTCTCTCAAAGAATCCTCATCCTGCTGCTCAGAGCTAGAACATCTGTTCAGCAAAAGTCCACTGACATCAGCATCACCTTTCTTGGAAAAGCTAACACTTTTCTTGTTGGTGTTCCTCTGCAGCTTTCAACCGCCAAGCAATATATCCAGTCCCACTGTCTGAATCATAAAAATGCTCCTGTAGAATATGAAATAATGTTGAGGTTCATTATTTACAATGACAATATAGCCAGAGTTATATTATAATACCATATACAATTTAAACACTCACATAGCCTTTTTTTTTGAAAATGGATCTCTTAGCGATGGTAAGAGAGACACAACACCAAGAGCATATTGCTCTCTCTGGTTTCTTGTGGGAATCCTCCTTGAACATCAAAAACAGACTATATTTAAGCACAACATATGTCACAGTACTGACATACCTGTATAAGAACTATACATGTCAATACTAACACAAATACAAGCACTATTCATGACACAATATGGACATTAAAATACAAATACAACATTTAATATGACAGGTGTTTCAATTTCTCTGTCACTGTCAGAGAAAAATTTAAACTTTGAAAAATCTTTTAGGAGCAAAAGAAAAAAAAAATGCTTTTACCCATGCATTTGTACCATATGAGCAACTAAAATGTTGACTAGGAGTTGTCTCATTTCGCTTGAAAGTGTTTTTTTGGAACTGTATTCAGCAAGGATGGCATCACCTCCACTGTTCTTCTCAAGGGCACAAAGGACCACCTTCCAAAACAAAAAAAGTATAGCTTCCATGTATATGCACAAAATATAAATTATTAATATAAATACTATTCAGACTTTTACAAGTTACCTTTTTTGCTTCAGCCGCGGAGTCATCTGATGGCTTAGAGTTTTTGGAAGGACGTTCTGGGGTTTGATCATCAAGTTCAGTTGATGAATGACTACGACTTTGTGACAATGTGTCAGTGCAAGGGCTGCTTGTTGCATATGATGACAAAAATTCTGAAACACACAAACCTATTACAACAGATCCTAAAATAGTTTGAGAAGACAAAAAGGTAATCATACTGTACCTTCATTTTGTCCTCTAGCTGTGAGCAACATATCAGGTCTCGCCTTGAGTACATCTTGTAAAATGTCCTCGTCAATTTCAGTATCAGTGTCATCAAAAATACACAGATCTGTCCTGGCGGGTAGGCCAAACCGACTGTGGACTAAACATGAACAGCATTTATATATGTAGAGAAGAGAAGCAACAAACAAATCAATTAAAGTTAAATTTTACCTTCATTAATGAAGTCAGCGAAAGTAAATCCATCCTGCAGTTTGATAAATTTTCTTGAGCCCTGATATCTCACTTTAATGAACAGCATGTTCCAAACCTGCAAAGTCATTAGAGAAAGTTAGTCATAACATTAAATTTTGTAGTCAATTTTATTTATTATTAAGAAACATTCATTTTATGACATGCAAGTTATTTAACAAAACACCAACACAAAAAAATCAGGACAGGTTTCAGTACAGTAGTGAGTGTTATTTTAATGTACCTCTTACGAATATCCTTTTTAAAATGTAAACATTTGTCTAAAGCATATGGAATTTGATTATACCATGTCTATCACTACAACATCTAAACAAATTGCCTCAGTGTTCATTATTTTTGACAAGTTAAAACTTGAACGATTGCATGATTTTTAACTAATCTCAAATGTGGTCACAACGCGAGACTGAGTACAAAAGGGAAAAAAGAGCCAAGAAATATAAGAGATTAAGTGGTTACACACACAACTTCGATTTTAGCAGACACCATCTTATATCGCCAACACGTGCTTGACTCACAAAACTCCTATCTGAAACCGCCATCTTGAAGGAAATAGGCCGTTTCTCAAACGCATGGCTGCATCCTCTAGAGGTCGCAATTCCAGG
The DNA here is from genome assembly GCF_024868665.1 of Triplophysa rosa. Taxonomy (NCBI): domain Eukaryota; kingdom Metazoa; phylum Chordata; class Actinopteri; order Cypriniformes; family Nemacheilidae; genus Triplophysa; species Triplophysa rosa. The sequence continues at coordinate 6,332,912 of NC_079895.1, forward strand.
CTGAATCGTAATAAATAAATGTCTTATTTCATAATATTAACCATTAATGTGACTGTTATTCTTATTTTGGCGTAAATTGTTGTAATATGTTTATGACTTGCGAATGCACTGCTCAGTAACTAAAATAAACCAGGTTTGATGACGTGTGCAGCCCGCAAATGCGACGAGTTGCTGAATTCGGCCTTCCGTTTGAGAAACCGCCTGACAGGCAGAACAATTTAAAAATTTGCTATTTTTTTAACAGTTTCTGTAACTTTAAATATGTCAAAAGGCACACATAATTACTGTTTTTTTATTAATTCTGTAAACGATTTAAGGTTTACCTCAACCCAATTGCAAGAAAGCACATGAATACTTAAAATATCTGCATTAATACGTTTATTAACGTATAAAGCCAATATTCTCAGCATAAACCCGATAATCAACTATATTAAAACAATGGCACCGTCACGAGGTAACGTTAGCAGCTCTAACTAATTTTATGTAAGGTTAACTTAGCTGATGATAAACAACAAACCTTTAAAGTTCTAAATTATTTTTTATCGTATAACAAATTTATACTGATTTTTTAAAGTTCTTTATATATTTATAGACACCAAAATACTCAAACTAATTGACTTACCTCATTACTCCTCGACACCAAGACGCTGACTGACTTTCCCGCTTCAGAACAGAAATGATTGGGGGAGGGGCGTGAATCTTAACTCCCTTCTAACGTTCCTATTGGGAACACCAGAAAACAACCTCCCCTTCTGTAAGTTTATAACACTGTAAGTGACAAAATTTATAAAGGAACACTAAAATTAACTCCAACCCACTCTAGAGTATGGAACACTGTATATTCAACACTGATGGTTTTGCTGTGTACAAGCAAAACAATCAAAGTTGTACCTGCAAAAACAAGAAAAGGTTGAAAACACAGAAGACAGACACACCCACACACAAAACACTCCACACACACAACACGCACACCACCAACACACACAGACACAGAGACACACACACACACACACACACACGTACGTACACAGACAAGTACGCACACACACACACGCTCAGTGAGAGCACACATTTAGGATAAAGGAGAGAGAAGCACAGGTCAAATATACAGATAATAAATTCCTATATGCAATATTAATTAAGTAAAACTTTAAGATTCTAAAGCAGCCCCCCCGGTCAGGCAGATAGTGCAAAAACAGTATGCAAACGGTGGCGAGGAACCCAAAACTCTAATCGAGAAAAAAAACCTCAGGAGAACCCAGGCCCAACCAGGGGATTCCAGTTCCCCTCTGGCAAAAGCTGCTGCCTCTGCACAAGCTCCAGAGAACTTGCACAACAAGGCTAAATAAAATAAATAAACTTAATAATAAAATAAATTATAGTTTAAGATTATCATTAATAATCTAATAGCATTTGAAGTTTTGTGGTGAAGACATGTCAAGAGACCGCGTCCTTCTTTATCCAGCTCTATCATCTCAGCTCTTGTCAGGTCCCCTTCCCATTCTCCGCTCTACCATCAGGTCAGGCCATGAACTGCATCCTGCTCGCTGTGGTAACCTTGGAACAATGAGACAAGACTGGCTGGAGTAGAGTACTGTTCTGACTCTTTGATGCAACAAGTACATCAGTTGTGTTTTTGGTTCCGGTTGATCTAACTAATGCAGCCTAAACCCTCAGAGATTTATATTATTGAAGAGTAGTGTATGCAAGATTAAAAAGATGCGTCTTTAGTCTAGATTTAAACTGACAGAGGTGTCTGCCTCCCGGACAGTGCAGGGAAGACTATTCCAAAGTTTAGGCGCTAGATAGGAAAAGGATCTACCACCTGCAATACTAACTACAATTTCAAATGTAATAGCCTATTTACACATATTATGTATATACTCTTTTTACTAAAATAAAAGGAGCTTCACAATCCCATAGAAGTACCATTTTTGGCTAAATGGTTCCATAAAGCAGTGGTTCTCAAACTTTTTCGCCCCCTTTGTGTTAAGTGCATCGCTTTGCGGCCCCCCATATAAAGACGTATAATCTTAAACTTAGAATTTTAATTAAACCAAAAACATTCAGTTATACAATGCTGGAACCTCAATTCTTTTGGTTGGTGGTGTCATTTTTCTGATGCTTGATGCATAAAATCTATGATAAATTTCTATATGTCATAAAATGCCACAAAATCTGTGGCCCCCCTGGATCCATCTTGGGGCCCCCCAGGGGGCCACGCTCCCCAGTTTGAGAACCACTGCCATAAAGAACCTTGACATTGAACCAATAACAGTTTTGTTTCACAAATGGTTCTTTATAGTGGAAAAGATGATAAAATATTAAGAAATGCTCACTAGAAAAATGGTTCGGTGGGGAACCAAACATGGATCTTTTGTGGCATTGCTATGAAGAAACATTTACACATTTAACCCTCCTGGCATGTTTGGGGTCACACTGACCCCAAAAGTCTCTGTGCATGTTCGTGCATTCTTTCAGTTTTGTGGATTCTTGTACACGTTTTGTTTAGATATGATGTGGTATAATTTATGCTTCCGTTACTTTGGAATGTCGTTGTTGTATGGCCAGAGGAAATTTTGCCATACCCTAGGTTTTGGTGAAACGCCGCCACTGGTTAAGGTTGCGTGTTGTTGCATGACCCAAGTATCCTAGAGTGTTATTTGTGTGGCCTGCAGAGTTGCTGCCCATGTGGTGTGTTCGAAATAAGTTGCTTACAAGGTTCAGTGAATGCAGTTGCTTATGTAGGCAGCAGGCAGTGTTTAAGTTCACAAGGTTTCAGAAGAAAGCAAAGCTTAGTGTAAATCACTACCAGGCTGGATTACTGCCCCATCCACATACAGTACTTACTGAGCCTTTGAAACACCCATTTCCACCAAGACCGCAGAGAGGAAAGTGCTCTAGTACAGCGGGAGGGAGACTCGGCTGAGCACAATGTCTCATTAGTCTGAATAGAGAATGATGCAGTCTCATTTTATTCATCACACAATTGGAGAGATGAAACGTAAACTGTGAACACAGAATGCTCTCTCAATTTACAACGGTGTCTTTTTGTTTCTGCTGGCTCCTCACACATACTTGCCTCTTCGGACTCCGTTCTCTTCCTATAATGACGGAAACGTGGTTAGAAATGTTCTTGTCTCTCTTTTTAATCACACAGCTTCGTTTAAGCAGAACGAAGAAAATTACCTCAATTATTTCTCTCCCACAACAGGGTCGTTCTCTAGGTCAGCTCCATCCTCAGGTGCTGCTTTTTATCACAATTAGCAATCAGGAAACAGCCGTCAAGCAAAGCCGTGGCAGGACGCGCATTCATGTGTTTGTCTTCGCAATCACCGCGGGGCCCGTCTCTGCTACGCCGGTCTGAAGTGAACTGATCTCCAGACGTTCGCACTCTCATCCTTCTTTCTCAGCGTAATTGTTCTGCGTCTTTTTTACACATGGCTCTTTCTAAATGAGCAGAGTTTCTCTGCTAGCACATGGGCATGAGAGCAGGAGCTGAAGATTGAGTGCTTGAGACCCATTAGTTATATTATTTTAAGATGTGCTTTCACACAAAAGCTTTTGGTCCATTAGACGTCAGAGTTTGGTTTGTTCGGTTGGGGGAAAGCTTTACCCAGTTTCACCTACATGGAAAAGTTGTCTTGGTGCAGATTATTTGGATACTTTAATCCAGAATAACTTTTTGAAACTACTTTTTTTAACTGTTTTGTCTTTCAGGAGCAAAACCAATGATACCATTGCTTTAAAATATCTTAATATCCGAATGAAATCAAAATGAAAGCTTTTTTCCGCTTTTAGTATCATGACTGTGTTAGCCTTACAATAGAAGTGAATGGGAAGTAAACTTCAACACTTCCAAAATGTATATTTAGAAGATATAAGCATTCCAAACTCTTTTACTCTAGCCAATAAGTAGAGTTTTATTGCATCATCTGGACTATAGTTTTTATCAAATTCCAGGGGTAAATTTAACACTATTGTTTATTTTAATAGGGGGAGGATCTACCTAGTATGACCCCTCCAACTTCCTTTAAAGTCCTACAACTTCAGTCCTTCAGTAAGAAGTCGGCAGATGCGTTGATCAACTTTTGCCCCTCCATCTCTTTTCAATTTGTATGTAGAATTGGCTCACACATCTAATCTCCAATGTAAAGCCAAGCATCACCCTCACTGCTTGGCCAGCAAACAACTCAAAATGTGGCCTCCCTGACCGCTGGTGCCAACAAACAATCTTTGTAGAAGGCATGAGTCATGCCTGCCACGCTGCAGGTGGGTGATGAGACGTAGCAAGTCAAGAGGGAGCCCTGAACACCTCTGCAGAGACGGCTGGGAGAGACCGTCTGCATGTGGAGGGAGGCCCGGGGGTCCTGCAGTCATCCCGGGTCAGCAGCATGTTCCTCTTCATCACCTCTCACTGCCGCCTGGTTTCTAAACTCAGTGTAAGTTTTTGAATATACTTGCCAGCCCGGACAATGTTTCTTTCTTTGTATATGTCCCATGAGAACAAGCAACGAATGGAAATTTATACAATGAAAAATGCAAGGCAAGGGGAAATGTATTCAGTCATGAACTCTGCTAATAATCCGTTCGCTGCTTTGGATAAATATTCCAACAAAAGACAAAATGGCACATGCTGAATCCAAAATAAACATTCTATCCTACAGTTCAAATTCGCTCTCAATGTCTCACACATATGCTGTAATTAGCAGTGTTGGGGAAAAAAAGGAAAGTAGTGCCGCTATTAAATTGACATTTTTAGTAATATGACAGTCGTTCAGCCTTTTCAAAATTGGTTTGGTGTTGTAATCAAGACCACCTAAACCAGGGGTTTTCAAACTTTACGATGCGAGGGAGCCCCAAGTTTGATACATCTATATATTTTTTGTATAAAGAAACATTTAGGCTGTGTAAAATAAATAATACGTGTGATAATGTGATATATTAAAGGTTTTCTTGGGGACCCCCTAGAATTTTCTGGAAGCCCCCTTGCCAAGACCAAGACTTTGAGGGGTCTAGACCAAAACAAGCCTATGGGAGAGCGAGAGCGAGTGCAACCAGACTCCTCCAATTCAATTGAAAGATCTATATAACCTGAACGAATCTAAAATAATAAAGTCAATTTTATGTGTAGGACTTGGCCTTTGGTTAGTAGAAGCAAATTCTTGTTTATTGGATGTTTGTATATATTTCAATATCACATTTGAAATCATGCATTTTGAGTGCTCTTTGACGATCTTTTTAAGTACATTTTGTGGGTATTTGTATTCATTTTGTTGACATTTTTTACAAACTGTCCTTGTGCAACAGTAACAAATCTGAATTTGGGTAAATTTATGAAAAATTTAAATTTTGAAATCTTCAACAATATTGACTTTTGATTGCAGACTTGGCAAATCTGAGCTCAGTCTTTTGAAACTAATAGAGATATTTGTGACGAGTCTTTTTTTTTCAGGAGAATATCTGTAATACTGAACACTTAAGCAAAATTTCCATTTGCTCTCCTTGCAATAGTATGTATGTCTATGACAAATAGCTGAGATATTAAAGAGATCTCATCTGTAATTTTCTTTTTTTATGCAGCTTAGTATGCTTGAAAGGTTTCAGAGCACTTTTATGAACACCGATACAGTCCTCAGACTCCAGAGCTAGTAGACAGTGGGGTCAATTAGCTCTACAGGGACAATTGTGTCAATGATGGTGTATTCTCCACTCACAGCTTGGTGGTTGGTATTAAGGAACGGCCACCCGCTGTTTCTATGCCCTTTTGGTCCAGTCTTCCCCGCTAAGGTGGAAAATATTACAGCCTAACCCAAACTCTTGGGAGTTTCCTGAAAGTAGTAATATCCCCACAGGAAATATATGACTGTCGTCTGCAGCGTTATTGGGTTTTAACAGTAATAACCGTTTCAGCGCGGGGTCTCAAGTCAACATATCTCCACCTATGGCCTTTGGCAAAACAAAGTGGCCGGTAGTAATTTCATAGAGAACGCTCATGTCCAATAATTGCAGCTGTGCTCAGGCCCGGGCCATCAGGACTAGGCTCGGAGCCAACGCGAGCTACTAATGCCACCATTAGCATGTCCCTTCCGTTCACCTAATCGCTGTGTTGACTGCATGTTTGCACTTGTGTGTATGCTCAAATGGAGCAATGGGATTGGATGTGTGATGTCAGTGACTAATTTATTTTCAATTCCATTTTCAGCATATGCCTTGTCAGACAATCTGTAACGAATTAAAGAAAAATATGAAATGATTCATGACATCAGTTAATTAATTTCCATGCACGTTATTATTTCTTATTTTGAAACATTTGTCTAAGCAGAAAGCTAAAGGTTTGTGTAACCTATTGAAATTACTGTTGAAATGTTGAAATTACCTCACTATTCATATTTACATCAGCATCATAATATGATTATAGTTTTATTATGAATGAAAATGAGACATACAAGACTTTTATTGTTTTGCTGATTTTACGTGTTTTTTTATGATCAAAACCAAAGTGCAAAACTGTACAACCTACTGAACTGTATTTATATCAATTAAAACACTTCACTTTAAACTCAAAGTTTAATGTGATGCCTTTGTTCCACAACTGATTTCAGTAACATCCATGTAACATTCATACACTGTTTATTCCACACAGTCTCAAGAGAATTCGTGACATTGTCACAAACTGTAATCTATTCATTTGTGTTCGTGACACGAATTTCCCCCTTTTTTCGTGGCACCCAGCACAACTTTCAGTCTAACATATTTGATCTCATTCGTTTGTTTCGTAATGATTTGAATATGCCCCTGTGACGTTATGTGTAGGGGCGAGGTTAGAGTGGCTATCATTGCTTTGCCACTTGGCAAAATTAGCCTTTGCGGCTGTGATTTTAGGGTTTGGGGGTAAGGTAAGGGGTTGGTTAGCCATCACCTAAAATATGCACGACTTCTTTTGACATCAGATTGTAAATATATAAATGTGCATAGTACACGTAGTATAAGTTGTGCTGACTGACACGAAAAAAAGGGGGAAATTCGTGTCCATGAACACGAATCAAAAGAAAAAAAAATGTCGTGCCTATGCCACGAACTCCCTTGAGACTGGGTTGGTTTATTTGCTTTGTATGCAGCCAATGAGAAGATATAACATCTATACGGTACATGAAATAAACTAAAATATGTTTAAATAGGCACTAAAATTATAATAATAAACACAATTTTGTTTAATACAATTTTGTAAAATAAACCTAATATACAAATAAATTAATCTTATATAGCAACACAAAAACTAAACAAATAAATAATAAAATGACAAAAGCATGTAACCAAAATTAACATAAAAACAAAAAATCTAAAAATAAAAGCTTATTTAAAATATTAATAAAACTACAACGAAACTAATAACTCTGTAGGACTACTAGACAAGGTTGCCAATGCCATCCATAATCATAAACCAACCCTGATAAGGTTTATAATGTGTCCACACTTATTAGATTGTTCCTGCACTCTTTATTGTGATATATCATCTTATTCCCTCCTTTCATTCCATTCCATAGGAAGACTCCAGTAAACAGACATATTCTTATACTGTATAATAGTCACTGCATAACTGTACTTCTAATTATGTCTGTTTCAGACAGGCCAGCAGCTCTAACGGTGGTTCACACATGCAAACGCATACAACATTATTAGATAAATTTGCCCACAGGCAGCATAAACACACACATGTGTCTCAGTGCGGTGCGGGCAAAAGCCCTGCAGATTATTAGCGCATGTGAAGAGATGCTTAGCTCCACACTTTGCACTTAATTTGCCACAGAGTTTGTTTACTGTATCATAGGAATGATCTGCTGCCTACTGCGATGATAAATAATAATACGGTTTCAGAACAATAGACAAAACTGTCCCTTTAAGGCAATTGAAATCATTCAGAGGACATATTCGTAACGCTTACAGGCAGATATTTCCAGTCCTTCAGGTACAAACACCAAAATTTCACTTCATGCAATAGTACATTGAACATGTTTGTCTTCTCATTAGCCGAGACTGTGTCAGTTTACTGTGGATGGACAAATTGCTTGTTGCTGGCAACTTGTTGCTTTGTTCCTGGCTAAGTGTTCTTCTTCTATTGGGTCTAAAATGACTTTTCTTTGATTGTCAATCCAATTTGATTTCTTTATTTTCAGTATGCTTATTCACTTGCAATGTGGCTCTGAATTCTAATCAGACAGACCAGGTGAGAACTCCTTCAGACCTGAACCCTTTAAAGGTCTTACTGTTCGAATGTGTGTTTCTGCTGGTGTCTGCTATTCTTCATACATACGGTGTTGAAGTTTTTCACAAATGTATCACTTCTTGCACAATTTACGGCACCATTAAAATGAGTTGCGTTAGTTCGCCGTAAAAGCTAAAATGACTGTTGTTGAAAACAAGAGGGTTGTTTCTGCATTGTTTATCTTTGGGGGCTAATTGAAGTGTCAGAATTCATTACACTGTGTCCTCTAACCGTCCAGTGGCGAATGACAGCATCAATCTCTCTCTCTCTCGCTCTCTCTCTCTCTCTCTCTCTCTCTCTCTCTCTCTCTCTCTCTCTCTCTCTCTCTCCTTACGTTAATATGCCAGCATTATTATGCCACATTACTAAGCTTCCTTTTATCTTTTCATTAAGTTGGTAAACTTGAGTATCCTGGTAAACTGGATCTATACTGTATGTATGATCACATATACTTTAGACTAATGCAGATGTTCATTAAAAAATGCTTAAAATATTTATTCATATAGATAGGCTAATGAAAGACATGATTTATGTGGTTGGTTAAATGCAGTATAAGGAACATCAAGATAATACCAGGAATGAAATACTAGATTCCTTATTAATTTACTATTTTGAAATCTTTGAAAACAAAATCTTGTTCCTTAATGACATCACCCTCCAGGAAATGACATCATGAAAACATCATAAAAAAATATTAATGGATTTGATATATTCTCCTATTTAATAGATTTAGTTAATTCATCTCATGCCAAAATGTTCCATACTTTTAAAAATGTATAGACATTTTTATGAAAATGTCGAAAGATTACCCTCAAATTGCCAATCCAGCAAAAGCCAGTGTAATAGGCCTATATTGTTATTATATAACAAAAGAGTGTGACATCACAACGTAATTTGGGCCTGGTTTTCAACCGGTGTTTCATTTGTTACTGTCAAGCATATTGTGATAATGCTGGATGTGTTAAAATGTCAAAAGAAACATTACTATCCCACACAAATGAGAGGTATGAAATGTTATTGCTTTTCTCATCTACAGATAAATCAAAGGTGATGACATGTTAATACAGGCTGATAGACTGATGACGTGTCTTGACTAGACATTCTGGCACCTGACAAATGGCTACTGTATGTTTCACTCTCTATTTTCCAACACTGTTCTGCAGTCCTCTAATTGCCATTTAAAAGTTTTGGGTTCAGTTGATGAATGTCAGCATGAACCGTGCGTTACGTCCTTCAATTGCGCTTTAATTTATCCTGACATCAATCATTTACCCCGTGCTTTTCATTACGGATGATCTCTGTCTCTGGAAAAGGCTAAGAGCTCTCCAGGCTTTGTCATAACTGTAGCACTGTAATATGAAATCCCTGATGTTACATTTTGTTGTACTAAAGTTTGCACAAAAGAAAATGTCTTGCCTTAATTCAACAAACACCATTCCAATATTTATTTATTTTCTGCAGCATTTAAGATCCGGTGTAATTTAGTGTCATCTAGTGGTGAGGTTGTGAATTGCAACCAACGGCTCACTCCACCACTCGCCCCTCCCTTTCGAAGCACTATGGTGGCTGACACAGAACTAAGATGTCGTCACGTTTTCGCTTCTTTGCCGAAGGAGATAACGTTTTTACAAAACACTCAGTAGAACAGTTTGTCCATTTAAGGCTATAGAAACAACATGGCGAATTCCATGCAAGGGGACCCGCGGTAGATAGAAATAGCTCATTCTAAGGTAAGAAAACCTAAGGTAAGGTGCACGGATATCACGCATTTTGAGTGATGCAGGTCTACTAATGTCGTGTCAATGGTTTTCTGCTGCATTGCACATTGATGTTGTGCAAACCTTTGCTCTGCTTTGTTTGTCTTCTGCTGGCAATTACGTTCATTAGTCGGTATGTGTGATACAATCATGAATTAGACTGCTCATTAGTGAAGTAGTGCTGATGAGCAGCGTGATGTTACTGATGTAAGGTGTGTAGATTCTTTTTTGTCTCCATACTGATGACTCTTCCAATGGGACATGATTAATATCTTTGTCTCATTTTGGTCTTCATCCTGCTCTCAAAAATACAGTAAAAACACTGGAAAGTGCAGTTTAGGATTGTCCTAATACATATGTTTTGAAACACTGGTCCAAGCCAGTCATTAACTTAAGCGTTTAAAGCCCGTAGACCAAATCTGATTCAGCTCAAAGTGGTACAATAAATTATTTCTAACTTTCAGATTCTTTTTTCCATTCATATCCAAATTTCTTGTTTTAAACCTCAATCCTCTTTGCTTAATTTTCTATAAACAAAATAAATGGCAAAAAAATAAACACAATTAGACAAATCGTAGCCTTGAAATTATAAGGTTCTGTCTGACATTTTTGTCAAAATTTTGTTATTATGTGACAACTTATTGACATTATGTGATGTATATTTTTAAATGTTGCACATTTTGGAGCTTTTTTTTAGAAAACAAAAATATTTAATCATCAAGTCAAATGGAATGCAAAAAGGTGAGGTGAAGGTGAGACCACAGCTCATTATCTCAAAACTCAATGCAAACAGAACCTTAGAATTCCAAGGTGACGAAATGCTAAGTAAAAAACAGCTAATACGGAGATTGGACTACCTATAAACCAGGGTTCCAAAATACAGCTACCATCTTAGACTAGCAGCTAAAAACCAGCAGATAACTCTGTATTATTTGGTATAACTTTTGATTCTAATACCCGTGAGTATGATTTCAAATATGTGTGTCATCCAGAGCTTTGACAGTTCTCTCTTAGGCTCAGAAATAAACAGCAATAAGGGTAGGCTTTCTTCTTTGGTAATGGTAGCTCTCCTCCAGGTCTCATTCTTCCCCCGTTCCTGCAGGCTTTAGTGATTCTAAATTACTGTTGCACATGTACCACTAGAGAAAAAGAGTAGCTTTCGCCACTTTCTTTGGCCAAGGCCTGCCCAAGAGGCCATATGACTGACAGGTAAAGCAACCAATCACGTTTCGTACTGCATCATGTTTAGAAGCGTGGAAATGTCCCCGCAGTAATAGACAGATGTACATTCATGAACGTGTCAAAAGTTAACAGCAACAGCGATTATAAGTTTATGCCGTGGACCTTGCATACTCTTAAAGTAAGTCCCAGTGAAATAAAAAATTACAATTCTTATTTTTTCATGAAATATTGCAGCATTTATAGTAAATAGCTTATCAATGTGGGTCATTTTCTTTTTAAAATTCATGTACCCTCATAATCTTAAAATCTGAAAATGCACTTCCGCCCTGAAATTACGTAAATTAGACAACTTGGGCGGAGCATCCATTAACTCCTCCCCTTCAACTGTTAGTCTGCTGCCTTTTATTTAAAAATGCAACAGCTGTTTTTATACATCCAATCAATTCGCAGTGAAAAACGCAAGCCACGCCCACAAATTTTATCCTTAGAAATTCCTTTTCACTCGGAAATGGGTCAGAATACGGAAGTAAAAACGATCGCAACTTCCGGTTCACGGGGGCTTTAAGAAATAAGCGTTTAGTCAATCGGGATGAATTCTTATTGCAACCGTTGTAACCAGCTTAGTTTTTAGATCAAATGGTGCTGTTTCCAGGCGGACCATTAAAGAACGTGACACGCACGTCTCCCAGAAATCCTGTGAAATTCAACCAATCAGATGACAACTTCGAACGTCCTGAAGTGTTTCCAGAAAAGTGTGCCATATATGCATCAGACGTTTAGCCAGCGGTCCGTGGGCTGAGGCTGAGACTAGAAAAAGAGAAACCAAGCTCATCAAAATCACAAATCCTTAATTGTAATTTTGGACTCAGAAAACAAAGGCAATGGAAAGTGTTCCTGAAGAAACAAGACCCTTGGTTATGTATTATCTCAAAAAGAAAGAGAGAAAAAACTCCTGATTGCTTTTGTTTTTATTGTGCTAGCCCGAAAAAATGCTCCTTCTGACTGCTGTGTTCTATTTTAGCTCTCGTTAGTGTTCTCAAGCAAATCTATTGCCCTACAAATGTTTGTCCTGGGGTCTGAGGGGGTTACCATGGTTACTGCTGCTCTTATAAGTGTGTAGATAGGAAGAAGTTACACTAGCTGTCCAGTGCTACAGGCAGACTCGTCGCCGCCTTGAGGACAATAAAAACATTACATTGCTCCTACTTAAATGGCATTTTCAAAGATGCATCCTATGTGAAAAGATACAGGTACATACCTGTAGATGACAGATAATTTTCCCTGTCACATGTTGAGCATTTGTTGTGGACTCAAACCTCTTTTTATCATAAAACAGGCCAGCCTGGAAGAAATGTAAAACTGTGTGATACTCCTGTGAGGATAATTACAACACAGACATTGTAGGTACATTAAACATATTCCAATTCTCCACTGAGTTTAGATGCATTAGGTTTGAGATGAAGGCCTTTATATGAGTTAATGTATATATTTTTTTGTCTTAGACTTAATGACTTCTCGTTTTCATTTATGAATTCTTATGAATTCTCATTGAGAACTAAAATGATCAATGAATGGTTTCTTACTTTTTTTGTCATTGTTGTTGAATTATTATTATCAAGTATTCACAATTTTACAGTTTTTTATGTTGGATATATATAAAGACATTCCGTCTTCCCCGTGATTTAAGCTGCAGTTGATTCTGAAATGTATTAACTCCAGGATAAAGTGTGCATTCTGCTTGGGTACACCAGGTGGCTTATTTATAAAATGTTGCTTAGAAACCATCCTAAATTTGTTTTTTCAATTTTTTTCAACGTGCCTAACTGTTACGTGTGATTCATCGAACGAACGCGCACAGAAAACGCGCATACGCCTCTCTATCAGATGTGAAATCTATAAATAGCAAATGGTCGTGAAATTGCGCGCAGCTGAAGAGTTTCAGATCTCCGCCTTTTTAACGATGTCTATTTAATGTCATTGAAATATGAAAGCGCTGTCAACGTTTAAATCCTATATAAGCGGCAGGAATGCATATTTCCAAAAACCTGCAGCACTCGCCCGGACAAGCAAAAGTGCGTACGTCTGCTAAGACCCGTTCTCACTCCCGACTCGTCATATATTTACACTCGGTCAGCGCCCCACGGCGTCACTTTTGAACGCGCAGTGTACCCCTTTGGCGTCGTTTTTCAACGAACAGGGAACTGCGTTGCTGTTTTCTAAATGCTCCAGACCGAGATGCGTGCAATTCTTAGCATTTCATTATGGTTTTAATATTTTGTAGCACCTAACCACTTCTCAGCCATGTAAAACACAGCACGCGAATAAAAGTACAGTCACGGCACGGGTATTTATTGCACATTGACCAAAAGCATTACAAAATATAACAAACAACTCGTTTCGAAGACCTTTTTGCACCAAAGCCGTACGATAACTTTACATGAAGATGCCGTGCGTGTCCGTGAATGCATGAGGTCGGCACCCATTTAAAGAAGATAAACCGGAACAGCTAGATGCAGTCGGTTGCGGGAGCCAATACCGTTTCACGTTCAAAGCCAACGAAATGACGCGATCGGTCACGAGATACGGGACAGCCAATGGCATCGAAGCTAACGTAACTTCCTCTGGCGGCAAATTTTGAACGTCGTTCTTCACTGGATTTGAGATTTCCGGCGGACAGTGATCGCTTTCGCATCTGTTCCACCTCATACAAATCGATCGTTTCGCGTTGGTACCCTTGGAATATCTGTATTTTTTAACGACATTGTGACTGCTTGTATTATGTGTTTTATATTACGATAAATAAACTGTTACATTACTTGCTCAAACTGTTTTAATAGTGTCATGTAAACACAATTATCCTGGCCATTAAACTTAAATTAAACCCCGAAACATCATCATTGCAAATTATATCTAATATACATTTTCATAATGACGGTGAAATTGGCGTGCCCTTCGCGTCGAAAAACGACGCCAAAGGAGTACCCTGCGCGTTCAAAAGTGACGCCGAAGGGCGATAACAGAGCGTAAATATGTGACGAGTCGGGAGTGAGAATAGGCTTGTTCGACTTGATGCGGCGCCGCAAGATCCGACAGGCAAATGACATCAAAGTACCGCGAGAGCCATTCGAAAAACCATAAAATGTTTGGTTTCGAATCGCTCTCGCGGTACTTTGATGTCATCCGCATGTCGGATCTTGAGGCGCCGCATCAAGTCGAACAAGCCTAATGTGTTGCTACACGATCTACACAACATTGCATCATCAGTGTGTAAACGGAAAGGGCTGAAGGTGACATTAGCGGCTACTGCAGTAAAACAGCCGTTTCTAAATATAAAAAGCACTCCTTTTATACAGAATCTGATACCACACTCATTTGTCTTGCTTCCAGTAAAAGTGGAATTTAAAATGCTTTGTCAATTCAGAATGGTGCATGACCCTGTTGTGAACCCAGCCCACAGCACACGTGTGTTAAAACTGTGAGGGTGGCAATGAGAATTTTATCGAGTGCTGATCTTCCTTTAATTCACGGTTTAACTCTGGACCGCTGTGCTGTGGTCTCACGTTTAGGAATCATCACACACACACTGGGTCCACAAGGATGTCTTACTGCTCTCTTATCCCCTGCTCATTTCCACATAGTATCTCCTCTGAGCTCCACCCAACTGTTGAACCTCAAGGAATTGAAGTAAGCCGTGCGCATGCATTCATTCACATTTAAACACACACACTCAATATTCATTCTATACTCCTTGCACAGATAGTCATGAAGCCACATCTTAAGAGGATATAGATAATAAAAGGGGGGCGTGAGGGGTCCGGACATGGTTGACTTGGCTGGGGGCTCAGATGTGATGAATGATATTGCCCACCCAAACAGCTAAAACAGTGATTTGTGTAGTCACTTTGAAGTATTTTTGTATGAAACAGAACATGTTCATTTTTGGGTTAAACCTTTTTTAAATATGTTATGTACACCTATACTAAAGACATTCTCCTTCTTGCCTCAATGTAATTTATGCATTTGGCAGGTTATTTTATCTAAAACATCTTACAGTGACTTGTACGTTTGATCAATGAATGTTGTCAGCGTCATGCTCTACCAACTGAGGTACACGAACATGAAGATTATGAGAAATTTCTGTGTGGATTATGCAAATAGAATTGGACCTTTGGAGATAAAAAGAAGTTATTGGACTGTTGACCGACATCGGTGTTTGGTCTGCTGTGTGATAGTGTCATGTCAACCTGAGATCTGTCTAAAAATAAAAGGTTTCATAGCTGTGGATTTCTCTTGAGGAGCTGCCATTTGAAAAGGACCCTGGAAAAGTTAGGCGTCATGTGACAGACTGATATGCCTGGGGTGGCGCTGAAATTGACTTCAATATTGCTGTAAGTCAGTAAATAGAGCATTGCGCAATATTGGCTCCTATTTTTGCATTTTGGAGCTTTAACCGATCGTGCATGAGACAATAACCTCATGTATTGGAAGAGAAAGCCTCTTCAGCAAAGTCTCCGAAATGACAAAGGCTTATATAAAAGATCTAAAAATAAGACGTAATATTCATTTTCTGACTCCCATCTGCACTTTTATAGATATTAGGTATTGCAATATAGAAATATAGAACAAATATATAATCTAGAAATAGTAAATTAAATATTGCTTGAAGGAAATGAAGGAATTTTTTTGTTTAGGTGAATTTAGCACTTTTTTCATCCAATTTTCATTACAATAATACTGTTGAGCATAGAGTAGTGATCATTTTGAATTAAGGTGATGAATTCTATATGTAAACTATTACAGTATTGAGATATACTATTGGGAACAACGAGAAGAGACAGCTCAAAGCATTATGGCATGTTTTATATATTTTCAATGGCATGTTTTCATGAGACATGCAAAGTGTGGAGTCTTTTTCTAGAAAGACATGGCCTTGACTTTGTTTTGGGTGCATTGGGAAATCATGGCTTTGAAAATGACCAGCCTCTGTCATTTACTGTGGGGAACACAATGTCTGTCTTAATGTTGAAGGGCAAACAACACATTGGGACAGTGGCGATTTAACCCGAGGCTGAACGTAATCTCATCTGTACGAACATTTCATATGTTTCTGCAACTCTGGGATTCAAAGTTTGTATTGTTTGTCCATTTGTGCACCCAAAGGAATGTTTTATTGCTCACATTTGGATCTTTTTTAGTTTGGGATATTTTATAAGTTTCAGAAGAAATAGACACAAGTGAGAAAATGGTCAAGTGTACTATATCTATAATGTGGATTTCACAGCCCACTGGGTCTAAGAGAAATTTGTTGAGAAATGTTTGAGTTTATATTGTAAGACTTTGGTATTTTGCAATACCAGGGCACTGTGAAACATTCAAAAATCTCTTAAATGTGAAATAGACTTTCTCATCTAAAACGCACGTGATTTCAAAATCTCCTTTTGCTCTCTGTTTAATCTCACAACTGTACAAGAGAACAACAGACACAAAAAATCGTTCGTAAGGTTATTTCCTAGGTGTATAAATAGAATGAAAATACAACTAAACAATGGAGGGCAAGAACTGGGATTTATTTGCTTTCACAGGAACAGACGATAAAGATTCATTCTTAACACTCGTACGTTTTTTCCTTCAGATTAGATAAACAATTTGTCTCAGTGTGTCTGACAGGTCTGTGAGTAAAGTCTCTGTGGAACGTTGCACTGAAAAACTCGTAATTTCAGTTCGTGTATAAATATCTGTTTGGTGTCGGCAAGCGTAGTTTCCCCAAAAGCTGAGCTGACAGCCCAGACAAGCAATTACTGTTTTTTTGTGTAGTTTACAGGTGACAGACAAAGAACCAAGAACCACAGAACAGAGATGACGAACAAACGGATGCAAGCGACCTGCGAGAATCAATGCGCACATCAATTCAGAGCGTACTGACAGGTAGATGAAGTGAGTTCGTATGTATTTCCATACTGTACGTGTTGAGACTGCATGCCATCAGGCAGACACACACAAAAAATATTACGGTTGGGTGTATTGTCAAGTTTGGGGGTTTGAAGAAAGTCTCCAAAGGGTGGAGTGTGGCTTACTTTTGGCAGTATATCTGTTTAGAAATGCACCTGTAAAGGCAAACGATGAAATTCTAGATTATTTGAATTCTACTGTTGATCTCTGATGTGCTCATGCCGTCTGTGCAACGTGCATTTATTTTCTTAATACATTTTTGCGTGACTAATTATGGTGTTTATATTACACGCAAGGATGTAGCTTTGGTTTCAGTGAATTGTTCAGCAAACCATTTTATTCTCACTGGCAGTTGTTGTGGTTTCAGCTGTATCTTTTTTCATTGCCACTCTCTAAAAAGTGCTGGGAAATGACTGGACAGAACACACTGCTGGGTTGAAAATTACCCAATGTTAGGTTATTTAATCAGAATTGAGTCTCTCAACGGCCGTGGTTGTTTGTAATAGTACCATTACTAGTATTGACTAGTATAACAATTTTAGTTTTTATTCATGTGAGGTATACTAAGGTGGTTCAAACCATGCAGTAAATTTCACCACTTTAACAAGTAGCTGTTTTTTGAAACTTCGAAGCTGGTCATTGGATTGTCAAGCAAACTCCGTATTACAAAAAATGATTTGCCACCTTAAATCGAAATGAACCACTGCTTTGATGCTAATGACCGGCTTAGACCAGCTAAAAATAAACACAGCCGCCATCTTAGTTCCAGCAGGGAAGATATTTGCATTCTAGAAAAGTATAAAAGTGTGTGGAAACCAATTTCTGTGCTTCTCCGTGATCTGATACTAAGAAAAACAGCAGTTCATAAAGAGAGATGAGCCTATTAAAGCCTTCTACATAAAATTCTTGGCAAGGGGTTTTCTTGTTCAGTCTGTGAATTTTTCAAGTAGAAACATCCACGCACATTTTAAACGCCTTCCAACAAATCACACAGTTTTTAAAGTAATAGCAATTTATTTTCCATTCCCTGTCACCGAGCGTTTCCTGATTGGTGTTTAATGAAACACTTTCATGAAACGTGTCCTGTGGGAAATGTCCCTGGCGTAGCGCTGGAGGAGCAAGAAGCCTCGATAAGCTAATTGATAGATTGAGTGTCTCACCTCCCCTCCACTGAGCTGAAGAGGACCGCCTCTTCTTTGCATAGAGGGGCATTATGGGTAAAGATGGTATTGGGGAATTTTTTGTTTTGCTCTGTTCCATTAATGTGATTAATGAACTAATTACCGCTGTTAAATTTTGCCAAGAGATAGGAAACGAGAGGTGAGGTGCATACGGATGCGAGCGCGTGGTTGTAAAACTGAAATAACGCCGCACATAAACACAAACAGCATTACAATGACGTGCCAAAGCCTTTGCCGTGTTCTGCTGATCTATAGCGCCGGCTGATGTAATTGGGGATGAGTCACATTTGAGTCTCTTACTGATAAATACACACCATAATATTGTTACAGTATGTTGTCAAATTGTCATAGTTTTGCAATAATACAACAATCTTGCAGGTCCTCTGGAGATGCTTTTCTCCCCAAGCTGGTCATCCAGAAGATTTATGTTATAGACTAAAATGAACACTCCAGGGAAATGGCTCTATAAATCCAATGAAACTTACATTTGCACCAAAAGTAATCATACAAGCCCAAAGCATTTTTATGGATCCCCACTGCTACTGCTTTAACTTCTGCCCCTGGCTATGGAGGGGTTTAGGTACATGAAGTATGGTTCTCATAAACATTTACTTGGGAACATATGAGGTTTTATGAAGGCATAATTGAACATCTTGTTAAGACACAAGAGCACTTTTATTTGCTTACATGGGCACATCAATGGGGATCGTGGGGACTGTAATCCTGGATTCCAGCATGTGCTGGGCAGGTATGTGTGTTAGATTGATGAATGTGCTACGGAAATGGGCATCAGATTTTTTCTTCCTTTGTTGTATTTCCAAGCTCAATTAAAAAAGGATTTTCAGGAGTTAGGTCAAGTACGTGCGCTCAGATTAACCGTCAACCAAACAGTTATAAAACCTAGAGTAGAGTACTTTGTGAATTGACTTCTACAGCAAAAACTGTCTTCAAGTACAATACCTTAAGTTCTCTATTCAGTTTGAAAATTATTGGAGACAGATGAACTTCTATAGCAAACACAGTGGATCTTCCCTCCCGGAGTTTACAAAGCTTTTATTGGTTTTCCAATCACAGGCATCACACACCATGTCCTGTGTGGAACGAGTAGGTTGCCTTGAAGGCATGTGACGGACGCGAAACAATCCGTAAATTAAAATCCCTTTAAACTGTTATGGTTCGCCTCTATTCTTTGTATTGAATCCATTGTTGCCATTTTGATATTGGTGGGTATTGCGTGCCAGCTGCCGTGTTGAGGAGTGCCAAGGCAGATGGGATAGCAGCAGGAGGTATTTTGGGAGTGAGGAAAAGTACACGCAATGTGGCGAGGAATCTGTCCTTCCTCTCTCGTTCTTCTCTTTGCACAGTAAGAGCTGTTTAATCCACTGCTGCCCTACCTGGCCGCAGTAAGAACGCTGATGCATTTAATAGTAAACCAGCTCTTCTGTCTTTTGTATTTGGACTTTATGGATATATACATTTTTTATCTTTGAGTGATTTTATTATAATATTTTAATTATAGATGTTATTTAAGAACTAACACACAATCGAGAGTAGTGAATTTAGCAAAATACTGTAAATGCGGGTGATTATGGACATGCACATATTCAGTAGTCTGATATCACTTTTCATATACCAGTTCTACTTTTCTACTTTTACATTTGCGCATTTTGACGACATTTTTATTGAAAGTCACTTACAATACAGTTCATTCACCAGCAGTCTCTTTATTCATTATTCTTTCGCTTTTTTATTTACTTGTATATCTGTAAGAGGTGTGGCATGCACTGTGAGTCATAATATGCCATGCAATGTCAGCAGTCATCATGATTTTTGTCCCAGCCGCCCTCTGCATGTTAAACTTCTGTCACCATTGATCTTCTATGCTTGGCTGAAATAAAGTGTCGCCCCAGGACAGAAACTATTCACTGTGTTTAAATGCCCAATATATGTTTTCGTTACCCATCACGACTGTAGTCAGCTGTACTTGCCCAGAGCGGACGTGGCTGTCACCATGCAAACACACACACCGACTATATATCACGGTTTGTCTGGGTCTTAACACATACAGGTCACCATACTACTGGTTAAAATAGACTTCACGCATTCACAAGCCCCGTATCACTTGCGTCTCTGTGTCGCACCTTAACTCAGAATGAAAATCTCATCACTCTGCATTACCATCTGGGACAGAGATTTTCTGTTTGTGGAAGATTCTGTTTATTTTCTGTCGGGCCTGAAGCCTGGATCAGCGAAGATGAAAAGGCTTAGTAGCGTAAAGCTCTCTTCCTTGCCGCTACATTTGCAGTAGTTATTCATTCATGACAAAACCCATTCACGCCTTGACAGGTTACGCTATTCTGATGTATGTCGCCTGCTCCCGGTGATGCACTACCCAACCCACTCAGCCCTCTCGCCCGGGCGACATTTCGCGTCTGACGGCTGTTGGCTCGGGCGGGGAGAATATAGCGCTCGCGTTTGATACGCAGCGGAGAAAACTCGCTGATGAGGGCAGTCAGGGAGAAATGTGTTTAGATCACTTTTTCAGAGTAATAGCCGGTCGGTGTGTTATGAATATGACTCTGTCAGGGTAATCAACATTTTCTTTCTCGAATTTCACCGACCATACTCACATCCTCTACTGTTTATACGTCAGACCCATGAGTCAATATGATTTACTTTAGCCTTCTGAAAAATCACCAACCAGTAACGCAAGTCATTTGATACTATGCATGGGTGATACGTAATACTGCGAATAAGAAAGTGTGTTATTGAAGAAAATACTGAAGAAGTTTCTAAAGCATATGTGTGCCTGTATAAAAGTATTTTATAATAATAAGTATCTTTGCATTAGACTATTAGAAATAATTTGTGCATAAAGTGAGTAGACTCATTTTAACAATGTTCCTATACATTTCTGTTACTGTCACAACAAGGTACAGAAGACGGCACATTTGTATTTTTTGTCTCTCCATCCAGTTTCAAAGTCTTTATAATATTCAAACATAAATCTATTAAAACTTTAAACATGAACACAGCTTTTTCACATCAAGTTTCGTTTCTTCACAAACTTTCCTTTTCTAGTTCAAATAAAAAAGATAATTGGAAACAGTTATTTAAAGGAGCATTGTTCGGATTTTAGCGGCATCTAGTGGTGAGGTTGCGTATTTCAACCAACGGCTCACTCCAGCCCTCCCTTTCGTAGCATTACAGTGGCTGACACTGAACTAAGATGTCGTCACATTTTCGCTTCTTATCCGAAGGAGATAACGTATTTACGAAACATTCTCTATAGAGCAGTTTGTCATTTTAGGGCTACTGTAGAAAAAACATGGTGAATTCCATTAAAGGGGACCCGCAGTGTATGTAGATAGAAATAGCTCATTCTAAGGTAGTAAAAACATAACGCTTCATTATGCAAGGTCTTTATACACCTCATGAAAACATAGTTATGTATGTTATGATGCATTTCTCTCAATTTATCCTCCAAAAAAAATGACACACTGGACCTTTAATATACAGTATTCCCCATTGTTGTTTTAGTTCAATTTGAATTTTTCAATTGAATTAAAAAATAACGCAATGTTACCTTTACATCTGTTCCAACAACAACCGTGTCACAAGTATGGTCACACTACATGACATTTCTCTGCAGAGAACATAGCAATACACTGCCAGGCGTACCATTCTCTAGTTGTCCTATCTCTGGTTCTCAAGTCCAGACTAGCATTGTTCCTCATTGCTTATACATGGTTTTCTCTAGCGCTTCTTCTTCTGCCAGACAGCGAAAAACGAGCCTGGCCCATTAAATCCGTGTTTACTAGAAAACTCTGCTACAATGCGACTGAATGCCACACAGATGAATAAAACATTGTCCCTGACTCAGCCCGTGAGAGACTGACATTCATGTGCAGTCAGCTGGCATAAGTAAACCTCCGCAGTTCTGTATATGACAGAATATAGACAGAATAATTTTTGAAACTAGAACAATGCAGATTTCATCAGGTGAGTAATGAGACTCATGGTTACTGTATATAACTTGGAAATATTCTTTTGGCCCTTTGAACATTTTTCTATCGT
This sequence comes from Triplophysa rosa, assembly GCF_024868665.1. Taxonomy (NCBI): domain Eukaryota; kingdom Metazoa; phylum Chordata; class Actinopteri; order Cypriniformes; family Nemacheilidae; genus Triplophysa; species Triplophysa rosa. Next base: position 6,355,324 of record NC_079895.1, read on the forward strand.
TATTGAAAACAAGAGGAAAACAAAAATCCCATTAAAATGAAATTACATATTTAGTCTTTTATGCATTTTTGTGGACTTTGTCCCTGTGTTGCCTTATTACCATGGCAACAATAAACTAAAATCTGATACTCAGACCTGTGATGAAGGTCGGAGGCATTTCAAACTAATATCAACGCCAGCGTCCCTGTGCTGTCAACTAAACCACATAATTATAAGCCTCTCAACAATGCAAATCCAGTGTAAACAGTGCCATGACAACACATTACCTGTTCATTTTCAGGTTTGTGTATCCACGGAGAGTTAATATTAGCTTCCGGAGAAGCTAATGGTCCATCTCTGTTTATATACTTTGCTTGGAGAGGGAGGTTTTGGCTAATTGTCTTCATTGTTGTTGGCTGAACATTAAACCAGGGCTCTTTCCAACAGAAGCCATGTAAATTATTCAACCAGTAGAACAAAAGTACAAAAAGAATAAACAGACGAGAAAAAGATCAAAAGCGATTAATTTTGAGCCTCGATACATACCAGTTGAGAGTTCTTTGAAAAGATTTAAAAGCAGAAATTGTGTAGCAAAGTCTATGTAGGGCTTTTTGTCGGTTGACTTCTATTGTGCTATAAGAATGCACTCATTAGGAACCTTTTCAGATGTGCTTCCGAGTTATTTTTACCCTGAAAGCATGGCAGAGGTCACAGCACACAGTACTTCCATGGGTTTCATATGAAGAACCTGCCTAAATTCTTTGGAAAGCCATCAGTGAAACTCTGCATCCTTCTGCCAAGCTCATGACCCTCTCTCCTCCCGGGATGAAGCTTATTGGCCAGACTTCCCACCATGGACTCTCATGTTTGTAAATGGCCTGCTCAAAGGCTGCCTGATAGAAATGTTTATTTTATCACACGATTTGCATTCATGTATTAGGGGGGCTAGCACAACTACTCATTTTTATTAGTCGACTAACGCATATATTGGCGTGCAATGTCAGCGGTGTGTTGATGGAGAGTGTACTGTAGGTAAAGAATCTGGTAACTCTGAGATGAGCACATCTTCATTAACAGATTCTTATGTTGTCCTCAATGATACAAATGTAGGTGAAATATATGAATTGATTGCTCACACATTATTGCATCCATGTAAGGATATGTGACGCCCACCTTTTATCCTACAACAGCTATGAGCACTAATAAAATATGTTTTAGATCAATGAATGCTTTTCCATGCACAGTCTTACTCCGATTAGCCTATGTTTAATAAGCTGATGACAAGTAAGGTCATGTAAATGCGTTCTTTTATCTGGGAAAGGTCATAAGCGTAAACAAAAACCGCTGGGCAGAGGTAGTTTTTTGCCCATTACTCGGATTTCGTGTTGCATGTAAACGCCTTTGCCGGTTTTCTACAGTTTTGTTTATATGCACATGTATGACAGTGCAATAGTAAACGTCTCAAACAGAAGTAACAATAATATAATACATACAAGTCCACTCTCGAATCATGCAGTTAATGTAGAAACAGAAAAACTGAAAATACAGGTACTACGAACATGAGAAGAGATATACAAATTTAGCTTCTGAACGATTTCCTGCGGCATTTTTAATTACTTGACTGACTATCGATGGTGACGTCACTGCACGCGAGAAACCTGGCAAGTCTGAAACTTCCAAGTTAACGCGGTTTTCTGCGTAGCTAGCCGGTTTCTTGATATGCATGTAAACGCGTAAAAACAGGTTTTTTATAAGCTGATTTTTGATAGATATTTTGTGCATGTAAACGCACTCAATGTGCAGAGGTGGGTAGTAACGCGCTACATTTACTTCGTTACATTTACTTGAGTAACATTTTGGAAAATATGTACTTTTTAAGTAAAATTAAAAGTGTGTACTTTTACTCTAGTAAATTTCTAATAGAAAATCTGTACTTTTACTTCGTTACATAACTTACATTGCGTGACGTTCCTTCGTTCCTTCATTTTAAAATATGCTTTTTAAAACGCGTTGTTTATTTCAAGGTTGTCGTCTCTTTTTACGGGCATTCCCGAGTGATCGATTCTTTTGAGTCGATTCTTTTGAAAGCATTAATTGAACAATGGGCAAAACCATTTGAATAGGCTAATGAATCAGTTCAAATGATTTGTTCAGTTCGCAGCACGATCTGAATCATCTGAAGCAGGATTACTCACTCCTCGTAGCGCGAAACTTAAGAACACGCAGAACACAAAGAGCGTTGGATGAAGTGGATATTAATCTATATCTATACAATCAAAACTGCAAATGTGTCATATTGTTTGCCAGCAATGATAAATGCCCGCCATATGCGCGCACCCGCGCGACCTGTTCGTCAGACACAGCAACATGCGCGTTACCTGTCAGACACAGAGACGTGGGCTTGCAGAAATATACATTTGAAGAACAGAAGGAAGAAAACTTGTTGATGGGCGTGTGGTTCACTGTTTACTGTTTGTTTACAAGTAAGAGCGTTTCACAACACACACGTGACACAACACGAGAAAACATGAGCTTTGTTCAAAAATGTGTATTTCATTTAAGAGAGCACTGCAGATGTTCTAGATCATCTTAGGAAATGCTCTGAGTTTAGTTCATGCTTTAGTTTGACATGGTCTATTATTCTAAATAAGTTGTGTAAACTACATTGACATCAGGACTAGATGAAATTTACAGAAATGCTTGTCTCTTCTGTGTTTGTCTATTCTTTAGTCTCTCTAGTATATTGCAAAGATATCTGCTTATGATAATTAAAAATATTGATTAAAATGTAATATTAAAATATTGGCGTTAATATTAATTTTATGTAGTAGGCCTATATAATCAGATACAAAGTAACTAAGTAACTAGCTACTTGAGTAGTTTTTTCATTGCATACTTTTTTACTTTTACTCAAGTAATTTTTAAAATAGTGACTTTTACTTTTACTTGAGTAACAATTTCTCTAGTTACTTGTACTTTTACTTGAGTAAAGATTTTGGCTACTCTACCCACCTCTGTCAATGTGTATAGGCTTTAAGACTCTAATAAACAGCTGCAGTGTCTGGTGTTCTAAACTTCTTTGGCATACTTCTTCCACAGGACTGGTCCTAAATCAAACACTTCTGTAATGTTCATTTCTCTCCTCCCCTGCTGACGCCCCCAGAAATTATAGTATTTACTCCAGTTTCATAGCCTCCTCTAACCTACGATATTCATCTCTGAGATATACCATTTGATGTCACCCTTGTAACTTATTGAACCTGTCCTGTAAAAAGGAACAGCTTTGCATTGGAGATGAAAGCGATGGTGTCTGCCTGCGTGGAGATGAGAGTGGCTTTAATGTGCTCAAAGCGAGTTACAAATCTTCAGAGACAAGTGCAGCCATGGAATATTAACGGCCGGATGGGGAAATGGGGCAAGGTTTTATACGTAAACGGGTGTTTGCTAAACAGTTTTTGTTTGTAATGGGATTTCGGCAATGTTCCTAAAAAGTTTGTTCACTTTTTCCCATTTTTCTCGACATTCTCTGGCATTGTTAGAGATTGCAGGACGTTTGGACTGTCATCTGTTTTTTTTTCTTCCCTGCAGACACTTTTGAATGTGTTATCCACACTTGTGCTGTTATCACACCTGAGAATATAGGTTTGTATCACCGTCTAGTTACAGGCAGATTTGAATGTGTTACTTTTCAAATTTCAACAGAACGGACTGAAAATGTGTTCTGAAGGGAACTAGAAAGAATATTGATTATCCAAACTATCCCAAAACATTTGTAAAATCACTTTCTTTTCTAAATGCTTTCATCTTGAGGCTGGAAACTATACTTCATTGCTGTGTATTTTCTCATAGATGGTCATTTAATTGGAGCCGATCTCCCAGTTAAATGTTGCTAGAAGGTTTTTTGTTCATCTGTAGCAGGGGATAGTTATGACCCGTTAGTCTAGATGCTGTATCTACACCATTACAAAGCATAACGAAGCAATTCTTTTTGGGTATCTATGCAAAATATTAATGGAGGCTTTCTGTGGATGGATTACATGCGTCTTAAACATCACAGATTTTTCATTGCGCTGATGCATTCTAAAGGTTTCCCCTCATGTCATCTCACACAATGTTTGCTAAGGACTTTGTTTAAAATAACAGGAGAGTTGTGGTTTTGTCGACTCATACTCGCTCTGTGTAAACTGATCTCACTCTTATTTTACACTTGCCACAACTCCACAATCATCTGATCTGGATCAGCCACAATCATCTACTCTTGAAACTGAAGTCATATAAGCTCTCTGTGGATAGATGTATTATGAGTGGTGTGTTTTAACGTGTCGCTCCCGGCAACAGAGCGAGATGTTGCTCCTGTGTTACGTGTTTAGAAAAACAAGCGGCCCTGATCAAAAACATGATTGAATAAATGTTAAAGAGAAACAAATATGGGAAAAGAAAGCAAGATACAAATCAATTATGTATAGCGGGGGTCATAGAAATGGTGTACTTTGTTAGCTTCTTGATCCTTCAAATGAGTGATTAAACTTCTTTTAATTCAGGGATGCTCGGGGGACTAGCTTGGCAACATTCAGTAGGCAGACTACTAAAAAAGCAAGCTAAGCTGCAAACTATTGCACACAAAAATGAGCTTAGCTAAGCTGAAAGCCTACCACTCAGAGAAAGCAGACAGTTATATTACAAGCTGACAACATTTATGTTGCTTAATGTTTTACAAACATATCAATTTGTACAAAAGTACAGAAAAAGTGTATTTCCAGTTCCTTGAAAATATGATGTGTGTTTAATATTAACATAATTCGTTTTTTATCAGTACGAGACAGATATTTGTACTGGAAAAAAAGAGGAAACGTTCTTTTTTTGTAGTACAGTACAAACAATTCTAAATCAAGATACATTTACTTGAGAAAAAAAATCAGTGTTGGGTGTAACTAGTTACTAAGTAATTAGTTACTGTAATTTAATTACTTTTCCCTTGAAAACGTAAAGTAAGGGATTACTCTTATTTTTCTGTAATTTAATTACAGTTACTTCGGATGTAATTCAACTAAATACTTTGTGTAATATATGTGTGTGTGCAGAAGAGGAATTGACATCAAAATTCAAAGTCTAACTTTAAAATCCGTGCTTTAATGTATAATTCTCACATTTGTAATTGATAATAATACTTTATGTAGTTTTATATTATTTATTTGAATGAATTAAAAGAGCCGTTTCATGTCTATCCTTGAATCACTTAACTAATCAAGGTTGATAGGATATAGAAAGTAATTTGTAATAAGTAATTAAATACTTTTTGAAGAGAGTAACTTGTACAGTAATCTAATTACATTATCGAATGTGTAATTAGTAACTAGTAATTAATTACTTTTTCAGAGTAACTTACCCAACACTGAAAAAAATTACCTTAGATATTCCTTTATGTATACTTTATAGCTTCTATTACTGGCTTCTATAACTTTAATATCTATACAAATGTATCTTGATTTAATAATTTTATATATTTGTACTCAGAAAAACAATACAAAATACATTTCTGAGGAATAGTTTAAGTTCCACAAAGTAAAGGTAATGTACTCAATAATAGATTTTTGTTCATTTTTAACCAAATGATGTGCAGATTGACTTTAAATAGTGTAGTGGTGAAAAGTGAATTGAAATGCACCGTAGGTGCCTCACCCTATTAACCAAACATTTAGAGCAAGCAGCTAAAGTCACTGCAATACTCATTCTGCTCGATTGAGTTTTTTGTGCATTTTGGTGTAGCATCACATCTATCCGTGTGCAATACCTGAGAGCTCTTTTTATCAGTTATTCTTAGCGAGTAAACACAAGGAAGGCACAGTGAGCTCAAATGAGGTTACATAGAAAGACGCCCGCCTCTCTCGCCTTCCTCCAATTAAGACTATTTATTCTGCGTGTAGCCTTTTCTTGAGACGATAAGGTGCGGCACGTCCTCACTCTCGTTGTTCCGTCAAGCATTTCCGATTTATAAGTGTAGGAGCAAGAAGACAAGCGGCTCATATCCATAATTACAAACTGATTCAATCATCATTGTTGTCATTACCGTGACTGATGCATGCTGGTGATGATAGCACAACAGCACAGGAGTGTGACACTCGAAGACATTGCTCTCCCTACTCCAACATATACGTGTCATACATGTGTCAGTTTGTGTGTGTGTGTGTGTGTGTGTGTGCGTTCATGTTTGTATATCCCGGTGGGGACCTAAACCTGTATATACACCAACACATGGGGACTCGTGTCACCGTGGGGACCAAAATTGAGGTCCCCAGGGAAAAGCTAATAAATTGTACAGAACAATATTTTTTACAAATCTAAAAATGCAAAAAGTGTTCTATGATCTTTAGGTTTAGGGATAGGGTTAGGGATAGGGGATAGAATATACAGTTTCTACAGTATAAAAACATTACGCCTATGGACTGTCCCCACGGGGATAGTCAACCAAAGCCTGTGTGTGTGTGTGTGTGTGTGCGTGCGTGCGTGCGTGCGTGCGTGCGTGTGTGTGCGTGTGCGCGTGCGCGTGTGTGTGTGTGTGTGTGTGTCTAAGACAGGGAGAGAGATCAGAGTGAAAGAGTCAGATTTAATAAAGGCCATTGTTCTTGATTTATGAAGTGTGACCTGTGATGATTAGATGATTTCATAGAGATTAGATGATGCCACGTGTGGGACAGGCATGCCAACAGAATCTATGCATGCAACCCATAACATGCAAGATATCTGATCAATAGAGACTCATCAATGTCAAGCTCCCCCTCTCCCTTGACTGATAAGGCTTTGAATAAAATAGCCCAGGTTTAACACCAGCCCATAAGAGATGATGCAACACTGGCTCTCCTATGCAAGAGCTGAATGTCATACTTGGAATAAAGTGCACGTTGTTTTAGATCATACCAACATACAGGTAAATTACTTTAAATCCTAAAGGCAACCATTATGTGTTACTAAAATTGCTTACTGCGTTATCAAGTCTAATTTTAATTTCTAACAGTTTTTTTTTTTTAAAGATCAACAATCAGGCAATTTTCCATTCCACACGGGCCCAAGCCCATGGTCTGTATAATCCACATACTAGGGTCTTCTGTATTCAGAATGCTTCTGCACAGATCCGAAAGCCTCTAATTGGTTATACCTCCTCCTGTCTGGGATCAATAATGTATGTATCCAAGCTAATAATAAACCTAATTTGGAGGGAGTGCAGTATTGGTTTAGGTGAGATGATGATATGTACACTAACAGCAGGGAGTTCCTTGAGGTTTTTCAAAGGCCTTGCTGAGCCGGAAGAAGCCATTAAAATCTCAATGGCAGTTGTATTTAAGAATCTGATATCTCTGTTTTGCCTCTCCAGTGTTCCTAGGTATTTAATGAGAGGTTTGCAAAAATGAGGACATACATTTGTAATGTGGTCATGGATCTGGTAATTATTTTATTTATATAAGTGAATGGAGACAGGTACCAGTAAATAGGTATGACAGCAGTTCTAAGAACAAATTCTAATTCTAATTTATTACTTTGCTTAAAATTCCTGTTAACATAAACTGTTCAATGCCTTGACATTAAAACATCTTAGTGTATTTTTTGTTTCAGAGTGCTTTGATGTTTTAGGCCAGATAAAGAGTTCAGATAAAAGCCACCTCCGTCAAAAATGAGATTACGATGTTGAGTGAATGTTCTCTACACATAGTAAACTTTACTCAAATAACTGTGCTTCAAAACCCGCTAAATACCACACTCTGCCTGGTCTGAAATAACTCACTATTGCTGAAATGTAGGAGCCTGAAAAAAAAGCTCATTTGAACAAAAAGTCATCTGACCAATTAAGAGGGTTTTGCATCTGATCTCTTAAGATGTATAGTTTTACATAGGTCACGCTTTTGTGATGCTCACTGATCCCAAGTGGTTGTTTTTAAATGGGTTGACTGAGAGAACTGGCAATAGCAATTTATATAGACCTAGAAGCAGCTATAGCCCCCTCTGCTGGCGAGAGAATCCCACTGAGCACAGCAATGCTAAATCAGTGATTGATCTATTCACATGAATCTAAATGATTCATGGGTAATGCCAAAAAAGACACATCTCCTCTGAAAGACATCAACCAATAAATTACGAATGTAATATGTTTTATCCAAGAGTAAAATTGTAAATGTCTATGATATTTGGATAATAAAATATTAAGTTACTGGCCATTTAGAACTTGTACAAGCCAATACAAAAGAAATAAACAGCCTATTTATAAATTTATTTATTATACAATCTGTATTTCATATTTTTCGACAATGACAATAATCCTGTTTCTCCTCCTTTTGCTTTTGTCCTCATCCTTCCCACCAAAAATTGGTTGATTTTAGTTGGACATTTGATTTTAGTAGTTTAGTTGTGACAAATTAAATCAACATAGTTCCATACTACCTTAGCTTGACGCTTGACATTAAAAACTTGCTTGGGAGACTTTCCTTTTCATATTGGGCTAAGTTATCCCATGCTACATTACTACAGTATGTTTCTCATATATGTAATGTTTCTTGAGTCTTCGCTGTTGCTTCAATGCAAACAAAACAGCGCACCGTTAATTGTTGCATAGTGACTTGTGTTCATGTGCAGATACTACGCAATTAAACTGTATTTAAAGGGATCATATGAAACAGCTAAAACGTATATTATCATTGGTTTTAGATGTAATGCACTGTGTATACACGATTTAAGGTTAAAAAAGCTGTATTTTCCACATACCGTGCATGTTTGTATCTCCTCTTTGCCCCGCCTCTCTGAAACGTGCAGATTTTTTACAAAGCTCATCGCTCTGAAAAGAAAGGTATACTATGATTGGCCAGTTAACTAGTGCGTAGTGATTGGTCGAATACTGCAAGCGTGTGATGGAAATGTAACGCCTCTTACCATATTTGGAACATCAGGTTCCAAAGCAATTGTACTGACAGGTACGCCCACCTTACTTGCGTATACATTTGGGCGGTCTTAGTCAACTCATACCACGAACTGAAGTGGATTTGTGGGGGTGTGGTTACACGAGGAGTTTCAGGCAGGTCTGAGTGAGCATTCGCTTTTAGATAGAATTCATCTTTTGTTCCGACACTTACATTTTCACATTTTACGTGTCTAATACATGCATGGGCAACTTATAACACACCAAAGACACAGCGCCATATGACCCCTTTAATCATTATAAAACGAACTTGGCCAGAAAAATGAGTGAACATAGTTTATAAAACATTATTTTTACAGCATTATCCGCCTAAATAAATACTTTTAAAGTATACATAAAGTAAAATAAAGTATATGAGTCAGATAATTGTCTTGTAAAGCTAGTGGAATAGAGGTGACAGCCAAATGCAGAAACAAATCTATTAATAAATACATTTTTATACAAGTTTTATCTATACAGTATACAATATTTAAATGTATAAAATATGTATGACAATACAATATACATAACAGTATTCTGTAATATATAAAACATCTGGACTAGCAGGAAAAATTCATATTGTTGAGCCTTGCAGGCTGGCCTGGAATTTGGATCAGATTCTGATTCAGAGGGTGTTCAGACTGGGACAGGCCACGCTTCCTGCGCGGCGATTTACCAGAGAACAATAAGGCATCTGCTTGTCATAAAGTCCTTTTTATGTGGATGTTTCACAGTTGCTCATTGTGCCTGGTAATTCCTGCAAATTATCCATCAACCATCCACTCAAAGAGAGTATGATGTATTGTTCCCATGTAGCGATTCAGGCGCATTCAACTGCAAAAGTTACTTTCAAAGTAATCATTGCAAAACCAAGCTGTGAGTAGACCACAAATCTCCACGCTTGTGCCTTTCTGAATGCACACCAAATGAACATGTGAATGTGGGCGGGCGGGCGTACGGGGGATTGTGTTTGTTGTGGTGGCTGTCCCACACACTGCTGCAGGTGTGCGTGAGGAATAAGTGGGACTCAAACAGAAGGGTGATGTGATCGCTCTCGCTGCGCTCAGCAGGGGTGCGGAAGTCCGGCGCTGGCAACATGCTTGTAACATGTGAAGGACAGGAGGGGGTGTGAGATGCACGTGCTGGTGCCAGAAATACATGCCAGGTACAGGACCGCAGGCGATACCACCTATGCCAACCTGTCTCTCCATGAGCAACATACAGGTCTGGAGGACAAAAGAAAAAAAACAGGAAAAGTTATAAAAAATAAAAATCCTTTCACCGTTTACTCACCCGTTTGTGTTTTAAAGGAGAGAAGCTCTAGAGGTAATGGTGTTTGCTATCATTTACACCTACACCAGAACCACATTTGTGGTGTAGATTAGTCTACTATAATATAATAAATGAACGTTTTAAATGTACTTTTTTTGCATTTTGTGACTGGACTTCACTTTGAACTGTATGGAAAACATTAATAGAAAGATTATTTTTTTATTCAGATTTTATGTTTCACAGAAAAATAAGTTTTCAGGTTTAAGTACAAAACAAGGCCGAGTATATGATTTACATTTTTATTTTATTTTAGGTGAACTGTCTGTAATCTCAAAAAAAAGACTTAAAAGTATAGCTTACCCCACAAGATTTTTCATTTTTTTAGTAAACGTTCCCTTGAAATGAACTCTCTGACCCTCAAACAGATCAATGGGACACACAGGGAAGCCTTTTTACAGCTCAGATGTTGAAAACAACCTTGAAAACCTAATTTCTCTAATGACAAATGGTCAAATCCTCAACAAATAAAGGGTACCGTTTACAGATCTCATAATGACTTCCACCAATAGGGGAGAATGTTGCTTGTCTCTTTGCAGAAAAACAACAGATCTATTCTGCACTCCAGCTTATAAATCATCCATTTCATAGAAATAGCAATATTGCTTCTGAATTGGGTGTTGATGGGGTGACGGAAATGATAAGCCACGTGCGGTCCACATTTGTATTTGTCAGAGCCTTTTGTCAGGCTTATTTTAAAGTGGAGTGTGTGTGCTAAGGAAAAAAGGACATCAGAGAGTGCGGCCCTAAAGCACGTACCGTGTTCTCATTACTGCTAACAGCCTTGAGCCTGCCTTCCCATTACGGAGAATTACGCTCAATTGTATCAACTATTGGTCACGCAAGGCAGAGCAGGCCCTGTTCCCTCTGCCCAGATCTCAAGTGGGAAGGTTTTTTTCAGCTTTCTGTTTATGGATTTGTCCTAAGCCTCAAAGGACAAATCAGACAGTTCTGGTCTAAAACTATCTCAGCTTTCAGAGAGAGACACGCAGACAAACTCGAATACTGTTTTTTATAATGTATACTGTTTGACTATGAGAGGCTTACTGGTAAAGACTGCTAGAGACACTCAAAACAGAAGATTCAGCTTGATTTATAGAGTTTGATTCAAAGCATCGGGTTATCTCAGCTTTCAGAGGAAGACTCACATGTATGACAGAAAGCTCTAATGATTGGATGGTTCTGATGGGATGTGAATGTACTATTTGAAAGTCTTTATTAAAGCATTTCACTGGCCTACACAGAAGCTGACATAACAGATGTTTCTTTGTGTCGTGTTCAATGAGTCTATAAAGCTCCAATGTCTGTTGACATCTCTGGCTAATGTTTGGTTTGATGGTTTGATGTTGACCCATGGTTGCCTGTGATCACCAAATCATTTCTAATAAACAAAATTTACTTTTAAAGGTCCAGTGTCTGAAGTTTAGTAGCATCTAGTGATGAGGTTGTGAATTGCAACCAACGGCTCACTCCACCCCTCACCCCTCCCTTTCAAAGCACTGCGGTGGCTGACACTGGACTAAGATGTTGTCACGTTTTCGCTTCTTTGCCAAAGGAGATGCTCAAAAAAAGAAACAACATGGCAAATTCCATGCAAGGGGACCTCTCAGTGTAGATAGAAATAGCTATTTATAAGGTAATGAAAACATAACGCTATATTATGTAAGGTCTTTATACACCTCTGAAGACATAGTTATGTATATTACTGTATAGCATTTCTGTCAATAGATCCTCCAAAAAATTGCACACAGCATCTTTAAAGCAACACAGTAAAACATATTTACAGCACATGTTTGTAACACATTTTCTATTTCAGATTTTTTAAATTTTCACTTAAACAGTGATCAAATCTGCCACCGCAATAAAACAAAATATGTTTGTATTGAAGTCTGTATGAATTTAAGGTGTTTTTAAAGGTTTTTTACTGGTAAACAAATGAATAAGAACTAATTAAAATCTCACTTAGATATCACCTTAGTGACATGTATAAAGTGTATGTGAAATTGTTTACATATTAATTTACATATTTGTTCTAGCAAAACAATGAACAATGAAACTAAAAGTCTTAGTGCAGTCTAAGGTCTTTCTCCGCCTTTCAAATTCTCCCACACACCTTTATGTTCCCACAGGTCATGTTTTTAATTTGTCTTTAAATCCAAACTCTATAGTTAGCGGTAAACAAAATTGAAAAATCAAGCACCATCACCTTTCTAATCCCTCACTGTTCTTCATCCCTTCTCCCGCCCCAGCCACTCTCCTCCCCCTCGCAGGTTGCAGGCTGGGAATATGAATTACCTGACTGGCAGTAGGCGTTCTGCTTGGCTGACAGCTGTCATGAGCACACAGGATGGATGGAGAGAGAGAGAGAAAGAGAGGGATGAGTGTGTCAGTTGTCTTCCCTCCTTCTCCTGAGGCATTTCGCTCATTTAAGCGATTGTATAATGAAGAGCTTCCTCCTGAAAGTCCTTCCTTCCCTTCTTAACATGAAGCAGTGAAGCATTGTGGGCCACTGACGCAGAGAAATGTGTGTCCCAAAGCTTTCAGAAATACCACATATTGCTCTGCTTTTTCAACACCAGTTGTGCTACCTTTATACTATACTAGCATTTAAAAAAAATTAAAACGTTCAACTCACAAACAATCAACCGATCTACAGGTAAATTTGATCTATTAAAGGGGTAGTTCACCCAAAAATGAAAATTCTGTCACGAATTACTCACTCTCTAGTTGTTCCAAGCCTGTATACATTTCTTTATTTGGTAGAACACAGAGAAAGATAGTTGGACGAATGCTTGTTACCAAACAGTTCTTGGACCACATTGACTACAATAGGAAAAATGACAATGGTAGTCAAAAGTGCCCCAGAACTGTTTGCTGTCCTACATTCTTCAAAATAATCTTCTTTTGTGTTCAAGACTTTTGTGTTTCATGGGGTCCAAGTATTTGCTTATAAGCATTCTTCCAACTATCTTTCTCTGTGTACATCAGAACAAAGACATTTATACAGATTTGGGACAGCTCGAAGGTAAGTAAATAATTTTTTGAGTGAACTTTCCATTTAACAAGAGAATTGTCACTTACTGAAAAGGCTACCAGTGCAACCATTTGAAATATGTCTCTGGTTTGTTTGACAATGTGCCATTCTGTGTGGCAAACTGCTCACTAGTAGGGGGATAAATGTACAAATATTTAGGGGGTGTTCCTCACGGGATAGGTTGTCACTTGGTGCACGTGGAATCTCAGACCGAGTATGGGAATTCTTGCCGAACATGCTCTGTGCATATGGGCCATGAAAATGAATTAATCCAGATAGTCTGGTAAATGTCACAGGCAGACATATGGAGGAACAGAGGGATCAGGGGAGCCCCATCCTCCTCGTAAATTACCAGGGCTGCTGAGTAAGATGCTCCAGCATTGCCCCAATGAGATAGGCCCCGTACATTTGATTTTCCCCCACTTAATCTAAGCTAACCATCTGTGAAAGAGGGGAGATGTGGCACCCCAGCCAAATGGGCTGACTTCATAATCAGGAGGTCCTTCCAATTATTGCTTAATGTACCACGGTATTATAGTATGTGCCATTCTGTCCGAGCGACTACGCGCATTCGTTTTCCCCGGCATTCATATCACCGTTACAGCGCACTAGCTCACGGTCATACTCATTAGCTGCCTGGTGGGTCGCAGGCAATAAAAATGGCGTTAAGAGCTCGCCGCAAAGCCACGGCCTCCTTCCGTGCAGGGAAACGATTTCCTCTTGAAACTGTCCCTCTGCTGTGTAAATTATACTCGGCGTTCAGGGTGACTTGGTTGCGCGACACAGACTTGCCATTTGAAGAGAATGGCTCAGTCAAAGTCATGTTTTTTTTTACCTGATAAATCCACAAATAGTACAATCAAGAGAGATTCAAGTGTTAATGTCTTTACTTTGCAGCACAGTTTTGAGCAATTTCTTAAATTGTGTGCGGAACCATTGCTTGAAGCAGGTCCAGGTTCTGCCATTTCTCTATGACTCCACACCTCTTCTATTATCCCTCTTCAACTCTGTTGCTCTCTTCATTTCTCCTTTCTTGTGACTAAAGTGTCTTTTAAGGGGTGCAGTCATGCAAGGATCCATTAGGCAAAAACCAATTTCACACAGAGCCAATTTCATAAATATTGAAAGTGAGCCCACCCTCCACCCTGCTTGAGTAGCTTTAGAGGGATATACAAAACCATCAACAACAGGCCAGGCTTTAGGACCCCTCTCCACTCACGCATTATATTAAGCCTCACTCAACAGATTACAAAAGCTCACCCCACAACAATACGACGCCAAGCCTGACTGATGGGCGAATATTTTCCAGCGCCAAAATTTATTTTTGCTTACTATGACTACATTCAGTTTTTAAGGTTAAATGTATGAAGTAGAATGAGGAAGATCAAATTCCAATAAACCAGGAAGACCATCTTTGAGTATATTGCATAAATTTAAAACTGAGGTGTCGGAGCCATGGTGCAATGGGCTGCTGCACGCTTGGAAGCTCAAATGGATCCTGTATTATGTCTACCATTACCGTATTATGTTAAGCAATGCCAGAATGTCTACATATGTCTTTACACTGAATTTGAGTGCACAGGTGCAAACTGGTCATATAACCTGTCATATTCAGACCAAAAAGGCCAAGCACCGACTTACGAGTCATTGTTTTTAGCACATTTAGAATCATTCGTTCTGATATAGTAGAAATATTATATCCAAGTTTGATACACAAAAGGTTAGATGCTGAAACAAAACTCTCCCCAGTCTCCTCCCATAAAGAGTAAACAGCAATGATAAACTAATACACGCCCCTGTGTGTCCCCCATGGTTCATTCAACACACCGAAAGACTCAGAATAACTATTCATTTCAGCGAAATATCATACAGTACTCCCTCTCGCATCATGTGGGCTTTGCAGAATTAATATTTTAAATTATATTTCAAATTAAGACGCGAGGTGCACTGGGTGTTTGTTTAAAGGGGATGCAAATACTATTGGAGCGAGCAGGAAGCCCAGCGCTGCAAGAAGGAAGGAACGTGGAAAATGATGAAAGGGGTTGAAAAAGACAAGCAAGCGTTGAAGAAAAACACGACACAGCAAAGAGAATTCGATGTGGGCTGATGTTTAACTAAGAGTCACGGAGGAGAAGTAATCAGACTGAGAGCTTCTTGTTTCTTGGTCTCGCCGAGAATGTCTAGCAAAATGAATACATGCAAATGAAGGCATTACTGCGCCGCATGCTGCAGTTTGTAGTAAACATTTTTGGGACACAAGTAACGTTCGGTATTTCGGTATGTGTCCGAAACAGAATATTTGGTTATATCCTTGAGAAAGTATCGGAGTGGTAAAAAAGCTCTAACTCTGTGTGAAAAGTCAGATAGACTATAGAGAATCATTAGGAGAACATAGAGCTCAGTGGTAGTGCTGTATGTCTGGAGACAGGGGGGGTCTCGCACCTCACTGGTATTGGGAAATGGGACTTGAGAATGTTCAGCTCAGCTATCGATTATCTGCCCTGGTCTATTAGCTGGCACAGTTCATCAGGTGTTATAGCCTGTAGAGACGAACAGGTGAGAGGAGGAAAAGCTCTTTTCTACTCCCTCTCAAGTAACTCTCGACGTCTCGTCCTGAAATAATAGACTTGTTGGCAACATTCCCTCGCCAAGCACAATGCAGAAACAGCAAGACTCGTTTTACACCATCCATTTAAGTTCAGCTATAAATGAAAGTCGTGTACTCACCCGATCACGTTTTTCCGAAAGTGCATGTTGATATTTTTTTCCGTTGACCCGAAAAGTTTTGCAGTCCCTACTTGACATTTCAAACAGGACAGTTATGCTCAGAAAAATCCAAGTCATAATGCATATATTCTTTAGACTAATATATTCACTAGACTAATCACTTCCTAGTTATGCTTAATTACATATCTTTTTATAAAACAAGGGAAGTAAAACTACAGACAGTTTTGTTAAATGCAGAATGCCTCATTCTGAGTTTGTTAAGCCTTCATAGAAAATATGACAGGAAAATTGTTGAATTACATTTCTGGTTTTCTCAGACAAGGTATAACTAATTAGGCTTTAAACTTGTTCATAAAAGACAGTAATTTTGAAAGGTAATTTCAGATAAGAGCATGGAGGGAATAAGAAGTGAATCAGAAAGCGGACGAGTATGAAACCAAGCTGCGAGCTGCTACAATTTACAATAACAGACGTTAAATGACTTGTCTTTTACAGTATATGCAACACATTGGCATCCTCAGTGGTTTAAACATGCTTACAGCTGTTTGTTTCTTGTTTGTCTACATCAGCACCTATTGTGGGCAATAATGCACAGGATAAACTATGGCTTTCTACACTGTATGCTTACATTGAAGATGGATTATAAACATATAACCTGTTACTGTATTGATCGAAAAAATGGTTCATTGAATGCCAAAAATGATGATCATCTTTTTATAACCTTTTTTACAGATTTTTGAGCTTTAGATTACAGTGCATGTCAAAGAATTGAGATCTGTATCTGCTGCTGCCGCATACTGTGACATTAGAGATGCTTAATTGAACTCAGGAAATTAGATAAAAATCTTTCAAAATTATTAAATTGTCTCTTAACGTTTGCTCATTGCTGTACATGTCTTTAAGGGAAAGTCTCAGATCTTGTCCTATTGAAATAAGAACATCCCAATGAGCTGCCAGTATGGAAAAGAGTTTAGGAAATGTCATAGTGTAATGTTATGTTATCAAAATACCTAATACAATGGAGCATAAAAACCAGTCTATCCAAATGTAAGGACTAAAATGAGCATTCCACCACTACACATTTAGCCCGTATATTAATAGCCTGTTTTTTCAATGTAATGACTTTACTGTCGTGGTATGTCATGCGTTCAAACAGAAGACGTTTTCTTTAATTTCCCTGATGAAATTTGACATCTCCCTCTTCTGACTTCTGCTCCAACCGAGATAAATAAGCCCAGGTACATAATGGCCAAATAAATGAGATGGCACTTAAAATCACTCATCATTTATCTGTCAAGTCTCTCCTAGACACCACCAGGCACTTCACGGGACAGCACGCTTCGTGCGTCGTCCACGCCCCATGGATAATTCATTAGCGCAGCATGAGAAACCAATGTCAATTAGTGGGCCATTTTTTCTTTCTTCAGCAAACAGCGGGCCTCCATCAGCCCAGGCAGGTGTCCTGCATTATTCAGTATGGCTGAGTCTGCACACTCGAACAGCAGAGGGACACGGACAACCAGAGCTGCCCGTCGTCTGCGATCCACAGAGAGACTGCTGAAGGTTAGATCGTCATAGTCACGACACTTTCCTTAATGAGCTTCAGCTCAATTTGTTCCCACCTGCGGTGAAGTAGTGAAAGAAGCAGCGCTGGCTTCACTCATCTGTGCTAAAGGAGGGTTAAAAATGGCAAGAAAAGATCAAATTACAGTAAAGACATCTTGATTTGGTTTTCCTGCGGCACTTCTCGGGTTGTCTAAGTCACTGCTTTTGATGTTGCGATTGCTCTTCTATAATTTTCCAGGTCTAAAATGAACAGTCTTTAAGCATAAGTGAAGCTGTGCTTTGGTGAGCTCTTTTAGTAAAATGCTTTTTTTTGCCCATTTGCCATTAACTTATAGAGCAAGGCAATCTAATACATTATCTTGATTCAAGCAAACATTTATACCTATTGCACAGACGAAAAGTCGAAAATTACTGCAAAACAAACAACATGACTTGCATTTGTAAACAACAGACTTGGATTCAAAAAAGTCAATATGGGTGGGGAGAAGCATCTCGCCCTTTGCGATCACTTGCTTCTGATTGTGGTTCATAAGTGATGATTTGCAAAAGGGTTTAACTGATAAAAAAGAACAATTATCAAACAATTGTTCATAAAATTATGGAAAAATAATGGACTGCTCTTTATTATATATTTTTTTAAAGTTAATTGATTAAAATGATGTATAATTAAGTTTCATGGCCGGTAATATTTATGGCCATTTCTGGCCCAAATGCTCCTAATTTACACACAATTTACAGGTGTTGCAAATTTTAATTCTGGACCCATTTTTTACTTTTAATTCATCTTCCATTGACATCCTTCAGTCCATCTTTTTTAATCTACAGCAGGTGATTGTAAATGTGAGGTCAAGTGTTTTAGTGGCACGTGCTGCCCAACAGGAGGAGAACATGACCCTCTGCCGTTTACTTTGCTCTTATGGTATGATGGAGATGAAATATGACGCACCACAGACTATTGACTTTAATTTGAATGATGGGTGCAATTTACTCCATTGCAATTTAATAAATTTGAGTTGCACAACAAAGGAATGTTATTAATCCACACCATGTAACAACCACTCATTTTAAATAATGACGTCCTGATAGATTTTGCCATAGTAATGTAAAATGTCTACCTCTTTTTAAATATTAAAACAAAATAAAAATGTATTTATTGTGCTTTATCTTAAAGAGTTTGGGGGCAAACGAGAACAGGATTTCTCAAATGTTCATTAAAATTGAATGATAGGAATACAGAAAAGAAACAGAACTATTTAACTTTTACAATGTTGCAAAATTAATTAGATTTTGAAAGGTTAAAACAGCTCAAAATACTAGGAGGTACATCAAGTAAATAATTTAGGTTATGTATTCACTAGCTAACAAAATTAAGTGATGTTCTGCCACAGTCCATTTAAATATAGTGCATAGAAATAGTTTCTTTACTATACATTTTATAAAATTATTTTAAAAAATGATGAAAAAACTACAGTAGTGTATAGAAAATGTTTATGGGTCATTTACTATTTATGAAAAACAAAAAGATAACAAATTACATTTTTATCTTTCTATTTCAGTATGAATTTTTAAAGGTATTTCAGTTCAGAATGGTATAGAGCGCAGCAACATGTGATCCAAATAATCTAAACTAAACTCAAAGAGAGCAGGAAAGTGTATTCCTTGCCTCTAGCAAATGCAGATGAATGGAAGTTGTCTCTCCTCCCTGAGGCAAAGACTACATCTTCATGTGTAATTGGACCACATTTAATCACTCACACATTTGTTTATGGGAGAAATGAGTCCTCATACAGTAATATCATATATTTTTATGTCTAATGCAGACATAAAAAGGAAAGAATTCAGTCCCTGTCATTAAAGATATTTTCTTTAGTAATTTTTTTTTTTATCAACATCAATCTAATACTGTTCTAATCAATATAACTCTGTTTTTTACTCTGTAATATACTGGTGACCGGCAGAGGATAACAACCAACTCAAGTGCTATTTAAAGGTCTAGTGTGTAATTTTTGGGAGGATCTATAGATAGAAATGCAATATAATATACATAGCTATGCCTTCAGAGGTGTATAAAGAGCTTACACATTGAAGCGTTATGTTTTTTTACCTTAGAATGAGCTATTTCTATCTACATACACCACGGGTCCCCTTGCATGTAATTCGCCATGTTCTGTCAGCCGTCGTAGTGTTTTGAAAGGGAGGGGGAGGGTTGGAATCAGACGGTTGGTTGCAATTCACCTTTAAAGCTCCTGCCAGTATTATATAAGTTTCTTATACAGTAATCTCTACCCTATCAAATTTCAACATTTAATTTTTCCAGCTAAATTTAATCATACGTTCAGCCTTGTGTGACTAGCAAATCATGACCTCTGGTAGCTCTGCATACAGCGTTCTAATCTCAGAGGTCCTTACTAAGAAGCAGCACTAAAACTCATTCATGCATAATTAAAAGTTCTCACCGCATTCCGAATATCACGGCACGTAGGAATCCTCCGAGAGGTTTCACGTGGTTGGGAAAATATCAAGCACCCGTTAATGTTTCGTGGTAATTACATCCGCAGTATTTCTTGCCTCTTCTCTTTTCGACTGGTAATAATATGAAGAGGGTTAAGGATCTATTTTGTCATCGTTGTCAGAAATGATGTACCAAACGCTCATCGGGGACCACAAGTCATTACTTTATACGCCTATTCTGCTGCAGTTTATCCGCTGAATAACAACCGCAGGCAATGTTACATTTCTGTGGGAAACAAAAAAACATTTGTCATATGGCCCGTTCAGGTTTTCTTATTCACTGGAAAAACAGATATGCTGTATTTAGGGTAAACTCGATTTACAGAATTGGATTATTCTATAGGCCTAGCATATTTCCTAAACTAATAAAAGTAATGGCTTCAGCCCCAGTCTGGCAATGTGAGAGACAGCTATTAGCATATTCTCCTCTTGTGGGCTTTGTTTATAGACAAATTCTCACTAATGCCCGGAGTTCTCTCCTGGTTGTATCGAAATTGGATAGGCCTATTAAGTTCAGGTTGAGGTAGTTTGAGTTCAGGTTGCTTTTGAGTGTGTAGTCTATTTCTCACAAGCCCTGATGACAAGACGCTTTGTCCTGTCCTTTAGTTTTAATAGAAGCAGACAGGTCTGTGAAAAAGGAGGCTATCAGTGCATGCCTGCCATCTGTAAAGCTTTTAATCAGAGTCCCAGACTAAAACAAATTAACCTCCCGTTCGCTTAAAGAACAGCGAGACCCTTCAAACGCTTTACCAGGTAAATCAAGCGCAATGAAATAAACCTTTGCCAAATTTAAATCATTCCGCTCATTGGAGAATTGACCGAAGCTGCTGTGTGGTCGTTCTTTTCTCTAACCCAGAGCACGTCAGGAATTAGCCTGAGGCAGATCTTGAAGTCCAAACCCGCACTAATGATCGAACAGGAAATGTTTTCTGAGCATGTTCTGGACGCTCATCACACGAGTCAATCCAACTAAACCTAAAAGCAATTCCTAACTGCATTACATTTCGGCGAATTGGTGACAAATTCATATTCAGTTGAATGTTTGTATTTCATACATACATTTGGGTGGACCTTCATGCTTCTTTGTTTTTGTAAAATGCATGTTGTACTAATATAATCATATAAAATCACAATCGCACAGCAATTCGTAACTATTTTACGAGGTTTTACAAATTCATATGAATTTAGGTTAGGTTTAGGGGTAGGGTTAAGGGTGGGCTTCAATTATAAGCCACCACGTAAAATAGTTCAATGTTCCCATGATATCAGGTCGGTCATTCATGCAGACAGCAAAACATTACAACAACAAAAATGTGATAACACTACTGTAGAAACAACAAATTCCATGCAATGGGACCAGCGGTGTACGTAGATGGAAATAGCTCATTCTAAGATAATAAAAACATAACGCTTCATTATGTAAGGTCTTTATACACATCTGAAGACATATGCGTATTGCATTTCTGTCAATAGATCCTTCAAAAATGTACACAATCAACCTTAAACACACTCTATCACAATGTTTAAATGCATTTTGCTAAATTTCCTATGCAAACTGCGTTGAAGATTTTCAATCATTTTAGCAGATGTACAGCACAGAGCTGTTTTGATTCAACAGCTGCAAAATAGCATCAGGGTCAAAACAGGGGAATATTCGGCATAATGCTTTAACATGCCCTGCTGTAAATGAATGACCATTAGCCAATATGAAATGGCGTATGTGTGAACTATATCACTGCCACATGGGTGCCCCTCATCTGGCTGGCATAAGGTGCCATCTGCCTGCAGGAGTTTCCTATACCCATGTGCCAGATCTGCGATTCCCACCGATCTAATAATAATCATCTCTAACTGCTTGAATAGAGCCACTCAAACCATAGGAAATAATGGTTTAACCAAACATGAAAATTATGCCATTGTTTACTAACACTCAAATCCTTCCAACCCTGTCTGCTATTTCTTTCTTTTGTGGAACACAAAATGAAAGGTTGAAAAATGTTAAAGAGGTTTTTTAAATACCAGGACAGTGTACACAATTCACTTTTTCAAAAAAGCTTCAGGTGGAAAACAGACTGAAGTCATTATTCACATTTACAAATAATCTCCATTAAAAACAGCTTTTGACTTTGAAATGACTATTAGCTAAATAATTTTAATAAATATAATAAAATAAAATGCTTTTTTGAGTTACTTATTATTTTAATTCACTTTTTAACCCTGGCCTAAAGCCCTCGTCTCAATAAAATACAGATTCCTCTGGTCTCTTCTACAGTACTGTAACTTCCCCAATGCTGTTTTTTCTCCCATTTAAGTTCAATTTCTCTCTGAAATATCTCTTCATTATGAGCTGAGAGGTAGCCTACTTAGCTCCCACAAAAACTCAGAGTTTAACTGATGTGTTGGGATTTAATTGTGGCATCAATATCTAGACCACTAGATAATGGGCAAGACTCTAGTGGGCTGTTTGTTTATTATATCAGCTTTTTCCAATTAGCATTACCATTAAGTGATGTTAAAGCGATAATCATAACGCATGAAAGCCGGGTAACACTAATAGGTGGCAAGTGCCGGATATTCATATTAATGACAGATTAATGCAGCAGGGATCTACCAAAAAGCTTCAGGTGTTTAATAAACCAATGGAATTAGTGTGATCTCTGAGAAGCCAATGTGAATAGATAAACAGCTTTATTTGTTATATATATTTTCTACTTTCAAATCTTTGCTAGCATTCAAGCTAGCAAAGATATTCATTTTTCTTGATGATATGAACCCGGCATCTGATGTTTTGTGAGTTTACACTAAGAGGTGATATTTTAAATTAAGGCAGGACATAAAAAGGTTATGAAATGGTGCATGAAAATTTAGGATTTACTCAATCTTACGAAATATGTTAATTATAGATGACCCGTCCTTGTAGATGTGCTCTTGCATAATAATAATTTACTTCAGATTAAGTCGAGATACAGTATGTCATCCACTTTTACTTTGGTTGACACAGGCACAAACACTGAGATATTCATCAACAATCATTTTGGTATAATTACACGCATGTTTAGTATTGTGCTGTGAAATGTTTTTTTGGTATTTGAAAAAGTGCTGAATTAAAAAATAGCCTGAATACTTTGCATAGAGTTCCTCATTGTCTAACGAAAAAACTGTTTAAAAACATTTTAAATCATCACATCATTAGCACTGAGCCAAAGCCGACATACCCTCTGAGCTAAACACAGGCCAACAAAATGATTATGGGTAATTTTGTTCTTTATTCATCATGTGAAATGTAATTTTGCTAAGAAAGGAAACAGAAATGAGAAAAAAAGCAAATGTAATTCCAACCCAACAAAAGTGGAAGAAAATGTTTCTATTCTTGAATCATGAGACAGGCAGCTGTCCTCAAAAGCAGCTTTGAATCCCGCATGGAGCCTCATAAGTGACCAAATCGGAACCCTCTGAATTCCATTTGGGAGTAACCCAGCACCGCACAATATTGTGCAAAATCATTTTTAATTACACTACAACTTACTGGCTGGAACAGAGCAAATAATTTACCTTAAAGCCTTCCTCATAAAACTGGTGAGCAGCGGACAATAAGAGATTGGTATTTAGAGATTGAAAAAGCAAAAAGGCCAGAGGTCATACATTCAGTGTATGGGGCAGAAGAATACTTCTAGAAGAAAGTTCTTCCTCTAAGCACTTCCAGATCAATAGCAGAGACTCATGTTCATGGAGACTTAACCACGGGCTAGTAATCTGGCTTTGAGAAGCATGTCAGATCTACAGTCCCCAGGAATGGCCATCAGGCAGGTAGCGTACAAAGAAATCTGAGTTTGTATCGAATGAGAATTTCATGCTCTCGATCGTAGCCAAGACTCCAGCACAGTGCCGCAGTGCCGAATGCCATCAATGACCCTGACGAGATTTGATTTCCACACTAAGAGCAGACATGAATCGCAAATATCTGAGAGCGAAGAAGGAAATGACAGAAGACACACCAATGATGATATTACATGAAAAAAAAAGGCTCAATTCCAACCCGTTCTCACTCCCGTCTCGTCACATTGACACGCAGTTTATTCAAAAAATAAAACGGAACATTAGCTAGATGCAGTCGATTGTGGGAGCCAATACCAATAACTTTTTATTGGTCAGTGATCGTTTTTGCATCTGTTCCTCCTAAATCGATCACTTAGCGTTGGTGCGCTTGGAATATCTGTATTTTTTTAACAACATTGTGACTGCTTGTATCTTGTGTTTCATATAACGATAAATAAACTACATTACTCGCTCAAACTGCTTGAATAGCGTCATGTAAACGCAATTATCCTGGTCATTAAACTTAAATCAAACCCCGACACAACATCATTGCAAATTATATACAATATACAATTTCATAACGACGGTAAAATCGTCGAAAAACAAGGCCAGCGCTTTTTAACCCTGCGCGTTAAAAAGTGACGCCTGACCGAGCGTCAATATGTGTCGAGAGTGAGAATGTGTTGCCAATTTCACTGATGTAGTCAAGATTCAAAATGATTACTTATCAGTTACACACAATGAAAATTGAACAATAAACGGAACTTAAAAATTATACTTTAAAGTGCATTTTATTAAAACATATGAAACCTTAATACAGCCAGTTTCCAACATCCGCAAATCCCAAGCAAAGAGTACTGTGATGAGGTATCAAAAACACTTTCTATTTTGTCAGTTTTTAGTATATACCTTAGAGTTTGGGTTCCAAATTAAGTAATCAATATTGGACGCCGTCTGGAGCACCGAGAGTTTTCCCGGTGGGCCGCTGGCAAATGTGGGCCGGTGTTCTGCCAATTTATGCTACCCATAAATTTGTGCTACCCTCGTGTTGTGATTGGGTTGGGGGAGGGGATATTTAGGTGTAAGGGTTGGGTTGGGGGAGGGGTTAGTCCTGTTTTGTATGGAGGTAGCAAAATTTGATAGGGATGCATAAATTGGCAGAACACCGGCCCACTCAGTACAAAAAGTAAAAAGCCATAATATTACATCTCTTCTCTATGCAGATGGATAAGTGCGTCGATCGTGCAGGCGCCGCCAGCAAAAGAGCGTGTTTGTGCTTACGAATATACTTCCCTCCCCATCCCTGACTATTGTGATTTCTGTGTCCCAGTGATTTAATGCAGAAGCGGTAACAAGTGCTCGTCAATGTCAAAAGATTGACCAATCAAATTAAATAAAGGTTCACAGAATTCCAGCCAATCAAATTACAGAGACGACGCAGAATACAGCCAATCAAACTAAAGAAGACAGAACTTTCAGCCAATCAAATTGAAGGAGGCAGAACTTCCTGTCGGTAGGCGGGCGCATGCGCGAACTCCAATGTGGGGATTCGGTTTTAATGATGACCGTGTAGTGAGATGTATGGAGGACTAAACCTGCAAAAATTATAAATAAATGAATGTATAAATAAATAAATATATAAACGAATAAATGTAATAATATGAAAATAAATACAGGAATGAATGGTTTGATAAAACAAAATAATTCGTTTTAGCTATTATTGATCTTAGCTTTAGCTTTTCTTTTCATTTTTTAAATTTATTTATTATTTTTTGTGTCCATTTTTAATTATTTTTAATTATTATTATTTTTTATTTTTAGATTATTTTATTTATCATTTCCTTTTATTTTTAAATTTATTTATTTATACGTTTATTTATTTTTATATTTATTTATTATCGCATGTATTTATTTCCACTTTTATTTATTTATTCTTGAATTTATTCTTACTTTTCTGTGTCTTGTATGATAATTAGATGGGTTGGTCTTGCCTACTATTGGTTCAGCGTAGATTGAAGCGTTTGATCGATTACTCTTGTCTTGTTTTGGACTAACGTCACGTCACTCACTGATCGTTTGCTTCGTGTATAACGTTAAGTAACTATGGCGGGCGCACAATTAGCTAGAGAGTTACAGCATTTAGCCAATGAAGTCGATAACCATGCATCAAATGACTATGTGTCATTCAGATTAGATGCACTTATTGATGATTTATTACAGATTGACGGCGAGATAAATGACAAAGTTCTCCCTCGGTTGTTAGCCTCTTTGCAGCACATTCAAAGTCTGTGCGAGTCAGAGGGTGCTATGGTGGTGTTACAGTTCAACTGGTGAAAATCATAAAGCACAAAATGTAATAAGGTTTAACTACACAGATGAGCTTGTAAACCGAAGTCGCAAGCTAACGCTTTGTCAAAGTGATAGTTATAAGCAGCCTTTCGGTTAGAAAAAGCGTAAAGATTTAATGTAACATGATGTAACATAATGTAAATGAATTGAGACATAGTGAACTTAAGTCAGAAGTTAACACGGTAGTAATGAGCATCGTTCTTTCACTACAGGGGCCATCAAATGGAAACCATTCCTTCTAAAAAGACGTGGTTACTAAACGGTACTCGTAAACTACATTCCATAAGAGATAAATAACACAGAGGTCACAAGTTAAAACGGGCATATTCCCTTGATTCATCCAGCTGCATATTGTTGTGTGACATCTTGATATTATTGCAAAGATCCGCAGCAGCTAGCATTGCGAAATAGCTTAGTGTGATTGTTACCGTAGTGACACGCTGCCTCACTTTATTGTATGGGTACGAATCCCGTGTCAAATCGCTTTATTTATTTTTTCACCTCGCTTCAGCCGTTACGGGCGATCATACCAATAATTTGCAATCTTAACAAGAATGTCAAAATCATGTAACAAGAAAGTCTGTGTTTATTAGACATCTTAATATCAAGTCGTCTTGTGCTTTCAGAATCGACGAATCTGCTGAGGTCGTTCATGCACCTCTTTGGCAGAGGACCTGTAACCGGAACTTGGTCACCACCTTAGCACCCCCTGACTCGCACAGATTTTGAAGAACTTTGTCATTTATCTCGCCGTCAATCTGTAATAAATCATCAATAAGCGCACCTAATCTAAATGACACACAGTCATTTGATGCATGGTTATCGACTTCATTGGCTAAATGCTGTAACTCTCTAGCTAATTGTGCGCCCGCCATAGTTACTTAACGTTATACACGAAGCAAACGATCAGTGAGTGACGTGACGTTAGTCCAAAACAAGTCAAGAGTAATCGATCAAACGCTTCAATCTACGCTGAACCAATAGTAGGCAAGACCAACCCATCTAATTATCATACAAGACACAGAAAAGTAAGAATAAATTCAAGAATAAATAAATAAAAGTGGAAATAAATACATGCGATAATAAATAAATATAAAAATAAATAAACGTATAAATAAATAAATGTAAAAATAAAAGGAAATGATAAATAAAATAATCTAAAAATAAAAAATAATAATAATTAAAAATAATTAAAAATGGACACAAAAAATAATAAATCAATTTAAAAAATGAAAAGAAAAGTTAAAGCTAAGATCAATAATAGCTAAAACGAATTATTTTGTTTTATCAAACCATTCATTCCTTTATTTATTTTCATATTATTACATTTATTCGTTTATATATTTATTTATTTATACATTTATTTATTTATAATTTTTGCAGGTTTAGTCCTCCATAGAGATGTAGTGGTGGGCGATACTGCAAAATTTGGTATCGATCCGATACCAAATACATATAGGGTCAGTATTGCCGATACCAATACGATATTTTTTACTTAAAAAAAAATACTTTTGTGTAGGGGAGAGCAGTATGTCATTGTTTCTCAGGTGAATGAATGATCAATTCTTTAGACAATATTTTTTATTAATGTATTGAAGTCACAACGCTTCTCTTCCTCTCGGCCATCCTGATCTCTCATTCAATGTGCTATCAGCTTCGCTCACTCAGTTCGCGGCTCCTCGGCGCGTTGTGTCAGTGAGTCACGTGACGACACAACAACGAATCGCAGCAGGAGGGGGAGGAGTAGCAAAGTGGGCCAGGATGTGAAAGCAGCGTTTGCTCAGGATTGTAGAGGTAGAAGACACGAGAAAAGTATAATGAACGTAGAGGTGAGATATTTAAATTAAAATATGGATTCAATTACAATTGTATCGATCTGATACCAATACCAGTGTTGGCATCGATACTATCGATATTTAGATCGATCCGCCCACCCCTAGTGAGATGTAAAGCCCATTGCACATTGAGTCCGAAATTTGCGTCCGAAATTTCCGCACGTTAAAAAATAAATACGACCTCACGTTGTGTCCATCACATTTACACACTGCCTCCGATATTTTCGTCAGTCATAAAAAAATTCGGACCGGGTTCGATTTTCTGCGTTTTCGCATCCGTATCAAGCATTTTGAGTGGCCTTTTTTAACAATTCAGAGACACCGTACAAACGAGAGGCAAATACGAAAAAACGCATTCGAAAATTTTGGGCTGTATGTGCAAAGACCTTAAGAGGGAAAACAAAGCCAACGGTTTCACAATAAAAATGTTAAATACAGAGATGCAAACTACTTAACTTTTGTGAGTTTTGCTGTTGAAAACTTCGAAATATTAAAAATGATTGGTCACATAATTTAAGACGTGTGTTCGAGTTAACATGTCTAAAAACACACTGACACAGATAAGATTATAGCATATGAGGCATAAGATATGATTGTGTATATAGTCCATTTTATTACCATGGAAGAATTCAGTAGAATGCAGATCTATCATCACAGGTAATGAAATGACTTTTAATTTTTCTGTCAAATTTGTATTTAATGTATAGTTTTAAAAAGCTTATTAAGCTCTTTGTGTTAACCATATAAGTAAGCCACTTACTTATTAAGCCCAAAGAGTGAACGTTTTCTCTCCTCTCTTCTCGGTTTATAGATCCTAAACACTAACTTTTTAAGACTAAATGTTGATTTTGGACTTTATAGCTGATGTAAAACAATATTCCAGGACTACCTGGAATGAATATTTGCAGATGTGCTCATGATCTCTAAAGATCAAGGTATTTATTTCTGGCTCTTGTTTCTTAACGCTTTTTTTCTGGTGGCTTGCTATGGACCAAACATCTACACTGCCTTTATGAAGGTCATGTTCTTCATAGATTTTGGTCTCCCCAAATCGTTGGGATTTATGAGGGAGACAATTTGAAAGTAATTTTGTTTGCATGACAGCTGTGCAATATATATTTCATGTATAAACCTGTCCACGTATTTGTTGTGTAGACTGAAACAACCCTATATTGATAATGCCTGTTTTATACATCCTGTGTCTGCAGCGCAGAAGTAATTATTGTCCGTAAATTACAAACTGGTTCAAAACTATTACAAACTTGATCAGAATTAAATCAGTTTTACATAAGGAAATGGGACTACCAGGGGCGGACTGGGAGTAAAATGTGGCCCTGGAGCGGCCTACAAAACCCAGCTCGCAACATAACATAACACAACAACGCACTGATGCACAAACCATTCTATAGCACTATAATTAATAAATGTAAATGTTTTTTAAAACCTTTCATGCCACCTTGCAAAGTCAATAAAACATTAAACAGTAAAGGCCAGTACAGTCTAAGCAACAAACAGAAATCAAAACGACATAAATGTAAATTTAATATAAAGTATTTATTGTAATATGTAATGTATTTAAACTGACTATGACATGGTGTGACTGGACTTTGTTAACAANCTGCAAAAACAAGAAAAGGTTGAAAACACAGAAGACAGACACACCCACACACAAAACACTCCACACACACAACACGCACACACACCAACACACACAGACACAGAGACACACACACACACACACACACACACACGTACACAGACAAGTACGCACACACACACACGCTCAGTGAGAGCACACATTTAGGATAAAGGAGAGAGAAGCACAGGTCAAATACTGTATAACAGATAATAAATTCCTATATGCAATATTAATTAAGTAAAACTTTAAGATTCTAAAGCAGCCCCCCCGGTCAGGCAGATAGTGCAAAAACAGTATGCAAACGGTGGCGAGGAACCCAAAATCATCTCACTACACGGTCATCATTAAAACCGAATCCCCACATTGGAGTTCGCACAGGTTAAGCGCCCGCCTACCGACAGGAAGTTCTGCCTCCTTCAATTAGATTGGCTGAAAGTTCTGGTACAACTTTGATTGTTTTGCTTGTAGTCAATGTGTCTCATGTACAGCTGCTTTGTAACAATGAAAATTGTAAAAGCGCTATATAAATAAAGTTGAGTTGAGTTGAGTTGAGATGTAAGAGGGAAAACAAAGCCAATACGGTTTCACAATAAAAATGTTAAATACAGAGATGCAAACTACTTAACTTTTGTGAGTTTTCCTGTTGAAAACTTCGAAAAATTTAAAATGATTGGTCACATAATTTAAGACGTGTGTTCGAGTTAACATGTTTAAAAACACACTGAAACAGATAAGATTATAGCATATGAGGCATAAGATATGATTGTGTATATAGTCCATTTTATTAGCATGGAACAATTCAATAGACTGCAGATCTATCAACACAGGTAATGAAATTACTTTTAATTTTTCTGTCAAATTTGTATTCAATGTATAGTTTTAAAAAGCTTATTAAGCTCTTTGTGTTAACCATATAAGTAAGCTACTTACTTATTAAGCCCAAAGAGTGAATGTTTTCTCTCCTCTCTTCTCGGTTTATAGATCCTAAACACTAACTTTTTAAGACTAAATGTTGATTTTGGACTTTATAGCTGATGTAAAACAATATTTGTTAACAAAGTCCAGTCACACCATGTCATAGTCAGTTTAAATACATTACATATTACAATAAATACTTTATATTAAATTTACATTTATGTCGTTTTGATTTCTGTTTGTTGCTTAGACTGTACTGGCCTTTACTGTTTAATGTTTTATTGACTTTGCAAGGTGGCATGAAAGGTTTTAAAAAACATTTACATTTATTAATTATAGTGCTATAGAATGGTTTGTGCATCAGTGCGTTGTTGTGTTATGTTATGTTGCGAGCTGGGTTTTGTAGGCCGCTCCAGGGCCACATTTTACTCCCAGTCCGCCCCTGGTAGTCCCATATCCTTATGTAAAACTGATTTAATTCTGATCAAGTTTGTAATAGTTTTGAACCAGTTTGTAATTTACGGACAATAATTACTTCTGCGCTGCAGACACAGGATGTATAAAACAGGCATTATCAATATAGGGTTGTTTCAGTCTACACAACAAATACGTGGACAGGTTTATACATGAAATATATATTGCACAGCTGTCATGCAAACAAAAATACTTTCAAATTGTCTCCCTCATAAATCCCAACGATTTGGGGAGACCAAAATCAATGAAGAACATGACCTTCATAAAGGCAGTGTAGATGTTTGGTCCATAGCAAGCCACCAGAAAAAAAGCGTTAAGAAACAAGAGCCAGAAATAAATACCTTGATCTTTAGAGATCAAGAGCACATCTGCAAATATTCATTCCAGGTAGTCCTGGAAAATGGCTCATTTATCTCCGTTAGTGCAATATTCAAAGTCAAAGTGAAGCAAATCAAACATATTAAAGTTGTTTCGGCATGAAGGTAGACTGCTGTGATATTACAGTTATGAAAATCCAGACAGAATGGGGTCACGATGATCTAGGGTTTAGATATTGTACTTCCTGTTCTAATGCTGGAAATCAGTTTGTGAAACTGAGCGTTAAAGTCTAACACTCCGTTGTCCTCAAAATTGGTTTCTATGGTTTTTCCATTGCCAGGGAGAGCAGGTGGAGCGGCCCGTGTGGAACATAAAAACGCTCATCTCTGAATTTGTAGGGAGGACAGAAGCTGGATGTGTCCACAAATGGCTCTAGATTAACAGAGCTTCAATAGGCCAATCTAAATGCTTACCTCTGAGAGTGGGACTGTTTCCCAGCAACCTCTTCTGCTTGAGAATATGAGCCGGGGTGTCCCTGTATTCATGAATGTGCCAGAAGCGTCTCCATACTTTTCCATGGGACACAACACCTGGGTCAGCATCTCTCAGCCTTGGCTGGGGGGAACACATGTGATATACAGCACATAAAACTACTACAAACGCTTTTATTTGACAAGATTATTCGCTACTGAACATTAAAAACAATACGTTTACAATCATAAAGAATATGCACGAAGACATTTTTGGTAAACTAAGCCTATCGCTAATTCCAAGCATCGTTAAAGTGTTTGACCTATACTGGAGAAAACACTTGGCCACATTTAAGAACCTCGGGAAATGCATTTAGCCCAGCCATCCAACACAAACGCTTTTACGTTGTGACACTTATCTGTGCAGAAGCGCTGCTCAATGTTTACCAAGACCTCTGAGCGCAAAAATTTTTTTGTACAAACCTAATGAAAGTCTAGCGTATCCATATTTAATATAGGGCATGTGGTTTTAAATGCGTTTGACGTTTCATGCCGATATTCTAACCAATTAAATGATGGCTAAAAAAATAAATAACGTCTGACCTGAAACAGGAAACCTGCGCCACCACTGCCACCTGCAGGCCGAAACATGCCTAAAATCACTTCCACATGAGCAACAATCAAAACATATATGCTCGTTGAGGGCACGCAACAAAATCACAGGACCACAATACGATGATTTACACAAAGGCGAGGGTGTGATTTCAGGACATGTGAAAGATTTTGGGTGAGATTTTAAATTGGCAGCCTGCGTCTGAACAGCTCAAGGCTGAATGCGTTTGGACCGGACCACCAGGGGAGCAGTTTGACTTTTATTCCATTCAAGCTGTTTTCGAGTGATGGGGCAAACTAATTGCCCTGTGAGAAGTGACGTCCTTATCTCTTCAATTAGAGACAGACAGTTTCCATTACCTTCGCAGGGGACGTAGGACACAGATTATAACGCCACCTCAGCCTCCGCTGCAGTGGGCCACTGGGGGCAACTCATGCTTGAAGCCATCTAATCAGCTCCGGATAAGTCAGCCTCGCTTACGCATGTAAATGTGAGAGAAGGCCTCACCTCCGGGAATAAACACGAGCTGCTTTGATTCATTCAGTTACTGATGCATTGTTGGCTGTTAATGTGGGAGAAATCCCAGTGGATTCCTCAGGCAGGCTAAACTGCGGAGGTGAAGGACGCTACTAGTTTTCCGGGCACCGTTCCCGAGACGGGGTCTTCTTGTTGTCCGTAATATTATATGTATTATTTACCTCTGACTCTTGAGAGTTCACTCTATGTAGCTAGGGGAATCCCAATTCTCAGGGCAACGAGTGTTTTTTCCTAGAGCTTCCATAAAAGGCCAGTGGTTGTCATGGAAACCAGGCCCTCCTGGCCCCCGACGGGTCAAGACGTACATTACAGGAGGAAAAACACATTGTTATTGTGAGTCAACAATCATATCGCATAATGGCATCAGAAAGCTACAGAAAAGTCAGTGAGCAAATTTATATTGGACTGTTAGAAGGGTATCAGGACCATCTTGGTGGACTTATTTCAGTAAGACGAACGGAACCCTGACTGATGCGAGGGGCATAGCTTTACAGATAATAATGAACGTGTCTGTGTACTTTGACAAGCTCTTGCGTTCCCCGAATAGCTGTCTCGGTGATGGTGAGGAGAGCTGTAAAGACTTCACATTGGGGACTTGTTAGGCAGAGAACACCATTTTTGAGATGCTACCGGATCTTGACAAAAGCCGACAGAACATGAGATATGAAAGTAAATCGACTCTTTAGACATTGCCGTGTTAGCGCTGTTCACTGTCAGCGGGCGAGAGAAGGAGAGAATGCACTAAATGCTGAACTATATTCTAAAATTGGACATGAGATAATTTGAATAAAAAGCAATTGACATGGCAAATGAAATGAAAATGTGACAATTGCTCTGCTCAATTTCAATCTCATTTGTGATTTTTTTTGTAAGGGTCATCCAAAAGCACGTAACGGAAACCCGCCAGAGCGAGAGGGATGCATTTGAGAGAAAGAACGAGAGTGAGAATAAATCTTTAATCTTGTGAGAGAGGGCATAAATCCCTCTATATGTCTGTCTCCAATGGAAACATCTGGTTAGCTGTTTAAAATTCCTCTCAACACAGAGCGAGGTGTTTAAAAGTTAGAGATTGGCAGGAGAGAGGGATTATTCCCCTGTGATTGGCTCCTCATTCTGGCTATTGCACTGCAAGTCCTTGAACATTTCACAGGAAATGACTTTGGAGGAAAAGAGACACCATTTAGGTTGCAATAATCTTCATTCCGTAACTCGCCGTAGAAACTTGCACCAACAATCTGGTAACACTTACACTTGAGTAAATGGTTCAGTAAGTTATGACAAAATGACTAACTAGTAACCCGTGTGTGTATCTTTTAAATATATTCTCTGGAGCATAACGTGTCTGGTACCAACATTTTACATCAACAGCAGGCTACTTCTCTTAACACATATACACACCTTGAAGCCAGTGTAGATTGGATTTTCCAAAGAGGGCAGACGGGTCTCGTCCATTGGCTCGCCAAGAATGACCCTGGTGGTCTTCAATAAAGTTTACACCGATAGTTTTAGACACGAAAGAGAATGATCACCTGAGGAAAAAAAGGGTAAACAGTCGTATTTGACTACTTCAACTTTACAAAACTGAAAACTGAGTACACTTGAATAAAAACTGAACAGCTTAACATGATTCCGTTCTTCCCTACTATGACCAATGTGATAAACTTTTGCTGAGTTAATAAATAAGAAACTGGAAACATTGCATTGCAGATGAAATGTTGTTGGTCTGTTGGCCATGAAAAATTGTGTTTATATAGGTTGAAGTCATAAACATATTTATCATTTTGAATGAAGCACCGCTAACTTATCATGACACTGTTGCCCGAGTATTAAACAGCCATGAAATCTCAAATACCTTTCTGGGTACCAGTCTTCACCTATAAGTACAAAAAAACATTAAATAAACATAAATACTTAAACCAATCATTTAAAAGCTTTACATTTGCACAGAAGTCTGGAATACAGGTCCTGACCAATCAAATGTAACAACATTAAACTTATATATGTATATCATTAAGCTTCTTAAAATGTTTCACATCGACTCTAATAATGTGACACTAACACAAAGAAGTCAATTTTGAGCGACTGCTGCCCCTCTGGGAAAGCAGCTGTAACTGCTCAGAATAACACAAATATCACAAACACTGCAGTTTTTCCTCTTTTGCTTTATTTCAGCAGTTTTAAAGAAGAATGAAAAGTCAAATATATTACTTTTCATATATAAAACACAATCAAAGCCACATCACTATCTAGGTGTGAATTTGGCAATTTTATGGTATTGAAAGTAAAACAACCGCATCGTTCAGCTGTAGGAAAAACTGATTGCTGAGTTCTTCTGTTGTTCTGTTTTCATTTCTAAAGTTTTCTTACAGTACTTGTTCTGTTATCGTGTGGGTGTGTGGGATAGCATAATGTTCCAAAATGTATTACACAACGAATTAAATTTTGTATCGCCTGCCATTGTTGTACTGAACTTTGAGTTTCAATCACGTGTTCCAGTTTGCTTCCACAACAGACTTCAGCCTGATAAATTTGTTCTACTTCTCATTTTCGCTCATACTTACTCAATTGTTAATAACTTATAAGACTCATACAGAACTTTCATGTGTAATGTCATTTTTAGCTGGGAATCCTTGATCTTTTGAGGGAAGAGTTTATTATACCAAGAAATGTAGTCTAATTTTGTGAGAACTTTCTTTGTTCTCCAAAAATACTATTTTTATTGAAACTAAGGTGGAAAACTATTTGTTACAAATTTCAACAAATTCGTGGACATTTTAAAGACGTGAACACATGTCAGTTAGATATCATGAATAGTAAATGATGATGAACTCGGTAATGACCCCTTGAATTGTTCTGTTTCCAAGAATTGAGTGTTTGTAGAACCATTGCAAAAAATCTCTTTGGGGATACTAGAAAGGACATCAAAGATTCTGTATTGAAAAGCTCATTTAAAAGGTCTTTCAAGGCTCCAGCGCTACATTTACAAGGATAGTGTGTTTGAGAAGTGCTTCCCAGAATCTCTAACAATCTCTCACAGCCATTTCACCCTGAGCAGTACACACAGCACAGGGTCGCCCTGATACTTGTCTGAACTGAAACGCCATGCCGTGTGGAATGAAACTCATCGACAGAACTGTGTCGTCATTTCATTCAATATCCATTAGTCACACGACACAAATACTGACAATAGTACTTTGGGGAAGCGAGAAAGTCTTTTAAATTGGTAGATTCTCATTGAATGTGGCTTACTACAGACAGAAGCCCAACTATTCATCTTTCCAGCGTGCAAAATGAACATGTTGCGCTTGCATACGAGTACTGTAAGATAACAGGATCTGTGTTGTGTATGTTTTTGGAGTTGGGGCGGTGCCACATTAAAAGACCGGCAGGAAAAAAATAACATTTATGCATTTGCCGGTTGTTTTTATCCAAAGCAACCTATAGAGCGTAATGATAAAATACAGGCAAATAGACGTGGGGGAGGAGCCAATGTCTCTGCTGCACTAGGATTGGTCATCATGAACATGAAAAGGAGGGATTTATGTTGACTAATGGTCTGACAAGTAAATTATTATTTTTTATAATAGCAAAGTGGCAACCTATATACTGTAGTATACTTTTTACTGTGTTCGTCTACCTGTAGTTATTTTTGAAAGTTAAACAGTTTTGCAAATTTATAACAACACATAACCTTGATGTGACTTGATTTTAATAAATAGTATGTTTGTATAAATAAACACAAATATTATTTATAGTGCCAAGGGGTGTAGTATGGTGTTTTACATGCTTTTGACACAGTAACTATAGACATGAAATATTATGTATAATGTTTTAGTTACCCCAAAAAACTGAAATCCAGAGAGAGAACTTTGCTTCTTGGTTTCAGAAGTTCAGCATACGCCATGGGCTGTAAGCGGCTCAGAGATGTTCAGAGGGCTCGCAGGCACATCCCACCTCACCAATAAAGAGCTGAGCACAGATCTGCTGTGTCCGCCTGCTAAACAACAGCCACAGGCAGGAACATACTGATGCAATGATGGAGAGAGAGAGAGAGACAGACACAAAGAGTTCGAGAGAGAGAGCAAGTTAAGGGTGAGCAGCAGATGAGAAAGAGTAAGTGATGGAGTGGGTGAATGTTGATATCAATAAGGTTTAAAGGGATAGTTGACCCAAAAATGAAAATTCTTTCATCATTTACTCACCCTCATATCATGTAAACCTGTATGACTTACTTTCTTCCGCAGAACACAAAAGAAAATATTTTGAAGATTGTTGGTAACTGAACAACGGCGGTACTCATTCACTTCTATTATATGGAGACACTGTACATGGTAAAACATTAAACAAGATTAATAAAATCTGTAAATGTATAGAGTATGTTATGTGCTCCTATATGTTGTTATGTTATGTCCACCTATGTTGGATTCAACCTTATTAAATATTTAATATTTATGTAGTTCATATAATTCTCAATTGCTCTATAGCAAATTGTAGTTGCTCTATAGTATTTGCACTTATCCACCTTCTATAGCCTACCTAGGGTGACTACTAATTTATCTTGTGACAATATTATACAACAATTTCAACAAAAACTTTTTTCAATTAGTGACAAATCAGATGAACATATCAAAAATCACACGCTAAGTATTTTGCCTTATCCACTCAGAAATATACTGTCGCTAACTCGGACAAACATACTGAGTTCGCAAATGTCTTACAATGAGAGCTGTCAGTGTAAAAGCCTTGTTCCAAGAGTTTTTTTCACACATTTTGCACACACACTCTTTGCGGAGCATTCTAGTGGGAACAGGGCCATTTCTAGCTGTTTGGGGGCCCTATGCGAGATACTATTTGGGGGCCCCTATTTTTTCAAACTCTGAGGTAGACTAACTTTTTCATATATTCTGTGACGATGCAGCAGTCTGTTACATTTTAAGAGGAAAGCAGGCTAGAGTACATTAATAAATGCAACAGATACAGTGTGTTCTTGAAAAATGTTTAATGTAAACTTTGAGGTGGCATAACATAAAAAAGCTTTAACCAACCATTCATTAGGTTACCAAGCAATCAGTTAGGTAACCCACCATTCCTTAGGTTACCAAGCAATCAGAAGCAAATATTCATATCATATAACTGCAGCTGTGTTGCACTATGCAAAACATTCTGAATCTGTTTTTATATTAAACATTACAATATACTGTACAGTGTCCCTGTTTAAGCATCTACCAGTTTCTTCTGTGTTTATCTCCACATTATACTAGTTAATTAATAAAAATTAAGGTAAATGAGTGATGAGCACCATATGATATGAAGGGAATATATATATATATATATATATATGTATATATCTTCCAGTGCATTACAAAGTGGACAACTAGCAGTCCTATGCAGTACAGGACACTTTAAATGTACAGGTTTGTTCAAATTAGTAAACTACATTGTCACAATATATATTCTAATAAATTTGGCAAGGGGAATTCAACTAAGTCAGCAGATTTGTCCAGTAACCAAACCACAGTAAATAAAAATACAATAGAGCAAAGAATTGGATAATATTTCATAGCACAGTGATCATTTAAAATTCATAGTGCTATATGAATAATCCACTGCTATACTGCTACTACTACTACTACTACTACTACTACTAAAAGTAACAATAATCAGTCTGATAATAATTGGTTTTATTTATTATACATTTATTTGAGCCTTTTTGTAAAGCAAACTCTGGATAAAGCTGACTTTATTTACATACAAACAAACAATCATAGCCCGTTAGCTGAGGTAGCTTACATTTATCTGAGGCTAGCTGAGCTAGCCAGCATGACAAAAATAGCAAACTAACTTGTTCAAAAGTTGGCATTATGTGTCCCACTCCACCCACATCAAATGCCTTACCTTTATCCTGTGATCGTTTTTCTTCATCGGTTTTCTTCTTTTTGCGTTTCTCTGCACCAGACGCATAAGTACATTTCGATGACATTGTAATTAGAATCTACCGTTATTCTCATCACTTCAGTGGAAGGTGGGCGGCTGTCAATCATCCCGTCAGACCTGTCGGCAGATGTCACTTACCACATGACAGCCCAGCCCAAAGGTGATTTTGACCTGATTACCCCATGAACACTTACATGCTTTGCAAATGAATGCATAATGAATACATGCAAATAAAGACAGGTACTTTTAATTCTCCAAAATATAATAAAATATGAGGCTGAACTTGCAGTTTGGGGGCCCCCTGGTGGCTGCGGGGCCCTATGCAGCCGCATTGTCCGCTTATAGCAAGAAACGGCTCTGAGTGGGACTACATTTAATCAGTTTAATATGGAAAGGCATTGACATGTAGACCTTTGTTTGTGTGTTTTTGACCTACAATGAACATGACGTGAGAACAGTTAGCTATTTAGGTTAGTATGTGTTAAACTTCTGGTTCCTTTCGAACACTAAGTTTCTTTCTGTGTTTTGGATCATTAAAATCAAATCAGAAATAGGTTGGATGTTGTCAGAGAATTCTTCTGCAGATCTGGGAGCACAAAAACAAGACATAGAGAGGCATCAACAAATGGTTGTGTCCAATAACCCTTGTTATTTCTGAACATAAAATCTACCAGCGATTCAGCTGGTGGTGGTCTAGATATTCCCATACACAACGAATGAACAAAGCAAATGTTAGAAAAGGAAAGTAAAAGACGAAAACTTCCCCCACAAAATCGAACTTTTTTTTAATTCGTTACTTATCAAGTTTAAGTGATAAAGTCAATATATCAAAATATGCGTGTCGTGTGCTCTCGACTACTAGGACGTAACTTGGCCCTAGTTAACGTCACGGAGTATCACATGCAACTGCAGTATGTTAGCATGGACTCGCTAACTTTACCATTTTTTAGCCAGTGATACCTTGCTGAAGCACATGATGACATTAACATTCAGTTTGAGCAAATGAAAATTATAAATTGTAATAATGATAGTAATGACAAATGTTTTCTTTGGGATTCTCCGTTTACCAGGTTACTATGCCCTCATTTTGCTCTGTCTCATTTAGGTTTAACAGATGGAATAAAATAATTTCCATTCCCAATCCTCTCTGGATACCTGGAATAAGTGTTACAAGTACCCCAGGCACATCGATTTACCATTTTTGTTGTATAAACACCGTAAAAACAATGAGAGCTTCGGATTTTACAATGCATCGCTATGGTGCTGAAACCTCAAGTTGTCCAAGTGCCGGTGTGGTGCCGAAAAACGACTCCCCCATTCCCCCGTTAGGTGTTAGGATTAGGTGTGGGTGGGGGGTTAGGATTAGCTAATCCCCCAGCAGTTTCAATGAGGGGCGTCGTAATCTGGCGGGGAGTCAAAATTCGGCACAACACCGGGCCCCGTGCAACTGATACTCAGCTGTCATTGGCTCATCTGCGTTTGAGGGGAGGGGCTTAGCGATAGGTCAATCGGGAAA
Source organism: Triplophysa rosa (assembly GCF_024868665.1). Classification (NCBI taxonomy): domain Eukaryota; kingdom Metazoa; phylum Chordata; class Actinopteri; order Cypriniformes; family Nemacheilidae; genus Triplophysa; species Triplophysa rosa. The sequence goes on from NC_079895.1 coordinate 6,395,827, forward strand.
ACTGTTACACTCCTAAAAGAAAAACTGCTGGGGCATCTGAGAGAGGAGATTAAAATCAATAGTGGCCCTAAGGTCCAGGAAAGCTAGGGCTGCTGGAAATGTGCTTGGTCTGTTTTTAACAAACTAAAAAATACCCTCTCCAGAGCATCCGTCTCTAACGGAGGTGTAGACAGGGTGCTTGTAAAGCTATAATTTCAAGATGATCATTCATTTTGTGATAATGGGTAAAAAAGGGCACATATTACATAATTCATATCAGAGCTGTTGCATGATTCATGCGGCAAAACCAACCTGCCTAAAGTGAAGTCATTTGTGCTTGTGACTGGCCGGAAAAGTAAAATGTTTGATGGTCACCTGCGACACCTGTGCGGCTTCCTTCAGGAAACGTTTCATCTCATCTTCACTATAGACCACACTCATAGCATAGCTGAGCCACTGGAAATGAAACACTTTTATAGTCGTTCATCAAGCTGACACCTAAATAAGCCCATCAGGAAATAAGATTGGACAGAAGACGTGATCTGCTGGTTGTAGAGTCAAACCAAACAGAGAGGTAGATGTGTAGAGGTGTGTAGTAGAGAAAATCAATCAAAAATCAATCAAATAAAATTTTATTGATTTGAATGTCTTCCACCCTGCAGCAAGCATTTTTAACATCCATCCTATGTCTACAATAGCTAGATACTGAAACCACAATTCAAATAATTAAAAAGATTCAAAAATTAACATGAACATTAAAAAATGAACACACACTAAGGGCCAAAGCAAAGAATAAATAAACTTGCCATTGCACAGTATATCACTGAATAAGAAGTGCAATGTGCTGTAATAAAAGGTTTAAATCGAGTTGTAAAAACCTGACCATACATCACTTGACCAAGCTTTTTAACCTCACACAATTTAATCGATAGTCAGCAATATGTTTCACTAATACATCAAAATACAGTAAACAGAGAGAGACAGGTGGAAGATATACTACAACAGCCCTAAGCGACTCTTCAGTATGAAGTGTACTACGGTCCAGATGAATTGGCAGTGTTTCTGTCAGGCTGTGTATCAGCGCCGCACGTCCTGAGAGTTAGAGCCCGAGGCATCAGCTCAGGCGATATAAAGATGCCAAACCACAGCCACAACATATAGCTGAGGGTTGTGTTTTGAGTCACACGAGGCAGTAACTAGACAATTGGTGAAAGAATAAAAAAATCTGATTGTACTCGGCAAGAGAGTGAGATGTTGAGCGTGGGGAGAGGAAGTCTAATGATAGCCAGACTTATTTATTCTTATCTTTTGGTTTAAAAATGGATAAGAAGTTGAATAATTATCAAACAATTATTAAAACAATTATTTAATAATAGTTATTTAAATAAATAATTATGATATATAACATGTCATGATGTACTGTACAATTACCCACCCTGACATACGATTTTGGTGATGCCTCCCTTCATTTCTAATGACTAAAGAATTTGGTTTGTAAGCGAAAGCTTGCATGTTCAAACCACAAGAGTTTGTTTGTTTTTACGCCACGCCAGCTTCCATTTCTATTTTCATGGCGTGAAAATTTTGGTCTATATCATATCACCGTTATGTTTTAATATCCGTTGTATTGTCAGTTTGGATCAAATCATCAGATAATTAACAAATTCGATCTAGGGATTACAAAAACAGATCCACAACAACATGTTGCATTCAGTCATATTGGAATTTTATGCTGTGAATCTGGTTACAAACATAACAGATTGAATTATGATACATTTTCCATTTTGGTAACAGTTAAGTTCCACTGTGCAGTAGCACATTTGGCGAAGCGTCTGTATTCTTGCTAGATTGTATATCATACAAACATCAACATCTCATAAGAGCAAACCGAATAGTATCATCTGAGGAAAGTGCTTTTATTACTGATCTGGTTACTCGCAAAATATCAAGATAGTTGTATGTGCCCTCATCTTGATGCACAGATGACTGCTAGCCGGCTTTAAAAGAGCCCAATTTTCAAACCATTGGAGTGCTCAAAACATAAGCCCGTTGTCTGATTACGTGCAAATTAGTTCTTCAAGTCCTGCTATTTGGAGTCTCTTAGTGTGCTGGTGAATTGCATCTTATACCCAATGTTTCTACATGCCGTAATTGAAAAGACTAGAGTGGAATTTCCCCGCACTTGACAATCAGTGGTTGTCTATGTGTCCACTTTTGCTCCTGGTGATAGGAAGCTAATGAATGAACGTAGAAGCTCTATTATGTTAGAGAAATAGTTCAACCAATCAAATCCTGAGAAAGATATGAAAACATCCATTTCCAAACCTGTTTGTTCTTTTGAAAAATCATGTATCGATACAACGCAATCTGTTAAGCTGCAATAAATATAAAAAAGGTAAAATAAATGCCAAAAATACAATAAAGTACCTCATTTTTTATTGTCCTTATTGCATTATACTGTAACTATGAACTGTTGTAAGGAACAAAGCTGTCTAAAAATCCATCAAAACATTACAAATTCTGTTCCATGTAATGAAGTTACACGTATTTCTCATTTTTGTGTAAACTCTGTACGACCACATCTTGCTCCAGGATCTTTGCAGAGAAGATGTGCTGATGTCCTAAATTCACCTTTGCAAGCACCATACTCACCTCAAAACAGTACGTAGGATGGCCGGAGGAGTCAAGGATAGCTTACATTACCAGCAAAAAACTGCATCGTCCTAAAAAGACCAAGACATCCCGTTGAAACCATCTGTACAGCATCTCCAGTTCGGTGTCTCATATGCTTCTGAAGTTATGTTACATAAGATCAAGCTCTTCTGTGATCTTTCCTCCATTTGACTCACATACATGGCTCTGGGCACAGGGCCAAGCAATTATAGGCTACCACATCTATCCACTTCACTATTAATGCTTTGCGAACTGGCTACTTCACAAAGAGAAATACTATAATATAGATCGAACAACCCTCCTGTGCCTCTATCTGAATAAACTGTTATTAGCAAGTCGAATTATTGTATGCCAAACATATTGGCGGAAAAGATTCAGTCTAACCAGAGCCCAAATGCACAAATCAATTTAAAGGACTAGTTCACCTTCAAAGTGAAAATTCTGTCATCATTTACTCACCCTGTTGTCATTTTAAACCTGTGTGATTTTCGTTCTTCTGCAAAACACAAGATATTTTGGAAAATGTTGATAACAGAAAACCAATGGTCCCCTTTGACTTGCATTGGTTTTGTGTTCATAAAAGAGAAGTGTATGGGGACCAAGGGTTTTTGGTTATCAACATTCTTCAAAATATCTTCTTTTGTGTTTTGGTTTAAAATGACAACATAAATGATGGGTAAATGATCAAAACAGTGAGCGAACTGCAGATTCCCAAATGTTTCTGCTGATCTCTACTGCCTCCTATCAACAAAAGCGAGACCATTGAAATGCTGAATGTACCCTCAACAGTAAGGCGGACGAGCCAGAGGAGGGTGAGTGGGCAGTTCCATGGGGCAAAATGCCCTCTCCTCACACCCACCTCTGCTCTTCGCTTCCATGGCCCTCGGCATGAAGGCTGTAGTTAACAGAGGAGCGAGAAAGCTTCCAGACAACATGTTTCTGCACTTCTAATGTCTGCCGTTTGGAAGCACTCTGACACCTCTTGAGTATTTGCGGCGAATGCACATTTGTAGAAGTAAAAAGTCTGGAAAATGTAACTAAATTAGGAAAACATCAGCATGAATGCACAAGTGGATGATTTCTTGAGAGTCGAAGATGAATGGAGTGATGAATGATTAATGGAATGAGAAAATGAACAAGTAAAAAAGGTTTTCCCTATTATTGCAACATCATATCATCCATATTACTTAACTGACCTTAATTTAACAAACTCCAAGAAATAAATGCCTTTTTCTTGTAAAATGTAACGTGTACAATTTAGATCTGTACATTGGCTGATTTACACACTGTAGTATATTTTTGACAATTCTGTGATCATTTACATGTACAAACACAAACCTGTATGACATTTTTTCTTCTGTAGAACACAAAAGAAGATATTTTGAAGAACGTTGGTAACCGAACTACGACCGTACCCATCGACTTCTATTGTATGGACAAAACCAACGCGAGTGAATGGATACCACAGTTGTTCGGTTACCAACATTCTTCAAAATATCTTCTTTTGTTAAGTAAATAATGACAGAATTTTCATTTTTGAGTGAACTATCCCTTTAAGGCTAAGAATAAGGAACAAAATCTTTATTCACTGAATTAAACTAGCGATCAAGTTTTGAAAACTTCAAAATTGAATGAAAACGAGGGATGACCCAGACCATATTAATCTCTTTTTTTATAATTCCAAAAATGTTTTTGAAAGATGATTTGGTGCAAAAAAAGTTTTGCCTCACAAAGTATATGTAACAACATATTGTTTAAGTAATTAAACCTAAAGAGTAAATATTCTGCTCTTCATGAAATCAATAACACTTGGGATCTAACCAGAAAGTATTATTCAAATCAAGTATTGTTTTGACATTAATTATTCTTAATAGTATAATTTCGCAATTAATGATTATCATTTCAGGCATTACTCAAGATACTCATCCACTGACTTTTGTCAGTTGCCTTTTGTCTGCCTCTCTCAGTTTCTCAGATGAGTTCCGCCGCCAGCAACCAAACCCGAGACATGACCCTGCATTCTTTTACGCTCAAAGAGCACTTCTGTTTCTACCTGATCCCATGCATCACATTCCTATGGCAACCGCATGTATGCCCACTTCATCATTTATCCAAGAGCTCTGCTGTTCCCTTCAGGTTTATCTGAGCACGCTAACGTGATGTTAATCAACCGCCACGCAGCGCCTGGGAATTTATTACAACCTTCGGAGCAAGATCTACTCCCCAAAACAACAAACACTTCATCAACCTGTGCTTTAATCACCACTTTAACTAGCTTATAATGAGTCTGAATGGAAAAGTCAATGGCTGTTAGTGAGGTCAGGTTTTGCATTTTAAATAAAAACTTCAGTGGCATTTCTATGGACACAGAAATGTGGTCACCGCTGGTTGCTTGGATGCTCAGTACAGATGCTCCTGGGTAAAACTGTTGATAGGACCACAGCTGAGCGCAACAGGGTAAAAATCCCATTCATATTCTCCATAGAGAAACTGATTTGTTGCAATAACTTATAAACTTGGTAACACAGAAGCTCAGAGGCTGTTATGTGATAGTATGTGTTTCTGATTCAACTTTTTGATTGATTTTCAAATGCTTTTTGCCTAGAATCAAATGTTGTAATCCTGGGCCAAAATTAAAATGTGCTAAGCATCCACAAAAAAAAAACGTATCATCTCTACAAAAATAATGCAGAATACAGATTCATGGTCAGGAAGAAATGTTGATGGTTGCTTGATTCACTTGCCAGCGGCAGATGTGCGAATGTTAGGCATGCTTGTAATATTGTGATACATTGTAAAAAAAATCTTTGCCGTCTTAAATTTTTAAGTAAAATCTTTACAAATCAGCAAACTTATTATTTTACATTTTGACCAGTTGAGTTGATATCAAAATAAGCTTAAGTAATCTAAAAAAAGTTGACATGACTTGTAAAGCCGATGTGATTATAATTAAAACTTTAAGACAGCAAAGACTTTTAAAAGTGAGAGATTGTCGGTTTAAAAAAAATTATTAAGGCTTGGGAATTTTTCCTGATTATTTTTAATGCTCAAGACCTTTTATAAAGAGACTATCATATAAGTTCAATTATTGCTTTTTGAAATGTGATTTTAAAATACTGGCCCAGGCAATCAATAATTGATTTGCATAGCAAATGTAAATTTTGTTTGTTTCCTTGATATAGTATGTATCTACGCTGTTAGGCCTGCTGCCGCATGTTAAAGGGTTAGTTCACACCAAAAATGTCAATAATTAATCATTTACTTTCTTTCTTTTGCAGAACACAAAAGATATTTTGAAGAACATATGTAACCAAACAACACTGGACCCCACTGACTTCAATTGTAAGAACAAAAAACAACTGAGACATTTCTCAAAATATCTTCTTTTGTGTTCCACATGCAGAAAAAAGAGTCATCCAAAGGTGTTGAGTGACATATTGGTGAACAAATGATCACTGAAATTGTATTTCTGGGTAAACCACCCCTTTAAGACCAGGGCCAGTTGATTTCTCACACATAAACATCCAAGAATATACTGAGCAATTGTTTGCACACTGAATGACAGTCGGTTGCAGATTATAACAGAACCTACTACTACTTTTTTACACTGAGTGCAAAATACCAGGGCCCAGGCGTAACATTCACCTTCTTATTTCGTCAGACACAAGATAACTGTGCCGTTTGGAACACTGTATTAAGAGGAATTTTTCTTACAAGACAGGGACACAATGGCAAAAATCTATTTTCACAGTTTGAAGATGACAGCATGCAGTCTGATAACAAGCTATATTTTGGGATATAAGAGTTGGTGAATAAAAACGGGATCAGTAGGACATAAATGTGCTTCGTTCATGTCAGGTTTCACATTGCCTTTAGCATCACTTGAACGCATAATAGCTTTGTGATATTTTCCAAATAAAGTAACAGCTTGGAATATTAATACAATATTCATGAGATGCAGCCACATGTATGCATTTGTCTATTATAGCTATTTACACCGTAAAATGTATGGCCAATCAAATTTTAGAGCAAGAACAACATAATACTAAAAATGTTTTTGTAACCTCGTATCTCTATATTTCGTGATTTTAATTTTTTGCCAATCATTATTATTAGTCACTGGGTTTTGCAAATATCTAATCAATAAAAAGTGCTTGTATGTTGTAACCCGGAGTAACCAGGCAGGAAACGTGTAGTATAAGATTTTAATAATTGTAAACAAAATCATCTAAGAGCCAAGAAACGAAAACCAACTGAACACAAAAGATGTCAGACCAAAATCTCTAACAAGGACAGACAAGGGCTTAAATACACAGGGCAAGGAGAGGGCTAACAAGACACACCTGAAACAGATCATGACACAGAACCAATGAACAAAAGAACTACAACAGGAACCAGGAAGTAACAAAAGTCCATAAAATGAAGGGGAAACACGACAGTACAGTGTTTTTTCCATTTCCTGAAAAACAGCAAATTTGGACATAATACATTTATGACACAAAAAAGAAAGTGGACCATTATCGGCATTTCGTAAAGGATGCCCTTGTCAAACACCAAAGTGAATAAAATCTTTCAGTTATCCAAAGGCACCAGGTGTACAGGCAGAACTTTGAACTCTCACCTCCTGCTGTGTGATGTCCAGGATGCGCTCCAGGGTTAACTCCTTAAAGTACAGACGGTCACACTTATCAAAGTCCGTGCTGACCGTCTCCAGGTTACGGTTCACCACCACTGTACGCTTGCCCATCTGTCTGAGAGCACAGAAGCCTGACAAAGCACCAGAATCAAACTCCACACTGCTGTCTGTGGGCGAGTAGAGCCCAACCTTGCCCTGACCCGCTCCTGCACTAATTGATCATTAAAACTAATGAAGACGATACATGAATGGGTTGATGAAAACTGAAAATCATGGTTGGAAATGCAAATATGGGAAACACACTGCTGAGGAATCCAGACTTGAGCTCATCTTTGAGATAAGGACCCCAGGACACGATCATGAAACCGTGATCCTTAAAAACCAGGCCATTCTCCTGTTGAGAAAGAAAAAGCCATGCTTTTGCAAACACCACAAGCTCATGTTAACTTTACTTTTTACAGTATTTACTTCACTTAATATATTTTATCTATTGCTTATTTCTTTACTGTAAGTACTAGACAGTTTCAAAGTGACAACATAAACAAGCCTTACTGTGCATGCGCACGTTCGTGGACTGCCCTTAACTTCCGGTACACTTTAAATGCGATCAAACTACAGGACCCATTCAACAAATTGTATATTTTATACAATTAACATGCAACAAAATTCAACACTGTTAAAAAATAGTTGAGTCAAAGCACAAGCACGTTTTTTGAGTTAACTCAACAAACAGAGACTGAAGTCCACCCAACTTAAAAAATTACGTTTAAGTCATTATTTGTCACAACATAGTCAAGTTTACCTAATGAACAACAGAACAAAATAGAGAATAGAGAACATAGATTGATTATTTAAAAATGAAGAAATGTATTTGTCTTTTACTACAATTGTACATGTTTTCTGCCTCAGACAGACCAAAACTTTGATCAAATAACTGTGTAACAGTTTGTGTTGAGTGCATTTACACCATTTTTACTGTTGTGTCATGCACTTACATCTCAACATCGAACACTCAAACCTCAACCATGGTAACAATCAAAAACCATCATTCATTTAAAAAACTCTAAACTCAACAGATAAATAACGATAATAACAATATTAAAGCAAAAATGAAGCCAGTAAGAACTAATATAAACACTAATCTTTAAAAGAAAAACAAATAAGAAACACAGAATTGAACATGCTGCAATGCATCTTGGGAACTTTCAAACTCTTGCAATATTGTTTGATCAGAATACACTGTTTTGTAAGTTGGACAAACTTTCTGACGCATTTCGGCCAAAACCTTGAGAATCTAAGTCCAGTCAACAAAATAATCTTTGTTAGAAACATGTTTAGGCTAATTTTGTTTAGTATATGCAAAACAATCATTTGACTCTTTGAAATGTCAAATTTGAGAAATTCTATGTTCAAGTTACTTGATTATCTTTGTACGGAGAACATTTTGCAAGTTTGATTTTTTTACAGTGAACAAATCGTTTATTTAATACAATTATTATACAATAAAATAATAATATTAATTAATATTAATACAAATTCAATAAAATATAAATAGTTTAATTATTAGACACTAGCCAAACACAGACCAGAAGTTAATAGCAGTCCAGGCACGCATGTCCAATAAAACGGTCTATACTCTTTGACAACACTGTTAATAACAATTCTGCCAGTAAAGCTTTGTTGACCCTGGCTCGTATAAATGACTGCTTTTCAGATTTTCTCTTGTACTCTAATAAAGAGAAAACTTGTGCTTTTGTAGAAAATTCCACACAGAATAACAAGCAGGAAAAATTGCCCGACACTTTAACCGTCAGAGACCTATGTTAGGTAGGACAGAATAACTCACCTGACTGTGCTAAGTGCAATACAAATAGTTGGTGACCGTGGGGTATTCAGCAGCGAGTGTATCAATCTAAAAGTTAGAAAGAAAACCATTAAGCAAAGGTGTTTTTGACCACTGGTTCTCAATCACAGGACATTCCTGCCAACTGCTTCGAACCGGTTTGACCCAAGGTCGGATATGTTGGGTGATCCCTCCAAGATGCCAAGAGGCTACCCAAACAAAACAGCCTTCAAGAACAGGTCCCTCTGCACTATGATGCTGAGAGTGACAAAATACAACGTGATAGTAAAGCACTGACCCTAGAAGTTACAAGACTGTTAGTAAATTAAATTAGTTTGCTGAGCTTGTTTTTAAATGTTTTTGGTAAATACATGCAACATCATTAGGGGAAAAATGTTTTTAAGATAAATAACAAACCGTGGACCTTTGATCATTAAGAGAAGTTCTAGTCACTAGTGAATGCAGAAAAAAATCTCCCCAAGAAAGCTTGTTGCTAAAGATGCTTAAGACTTTCAAATCAATGCAACATTTGGACAGAGATCAAAAGGAAATGAATCAACACTAGTGTACTTTTTCCTTTTAACAATCATGTGTTTGAGCATGTACAGTACATAAAACAATTCAGACGTTCAAAAGTTCAGCAAAACTTTTTAATCTACATAAATGCAAAAACAACGAAATATTTACATAAAGCTCTAAAATTTGTTGAAAATTTAGTATATGTTGTTAATGTATGAAGTGAGATGTCACAATTTAAACAAGAAGCAGATTTTCAACTCCCCCACAGCACTGACGACACAAAGGCCGCAAGAAACTATTAAAACCTTCCTGGGACAGCATACGCGCGAGACGGCAAAGTGTTGAGCCTCGACAGACAAAAAGAACCCGTCCTCACAATCCCACGCACCAACTGTGACACTATTCATTTTGTATTCAGAGAGGTGAATGCTCACCTGAAGAACACACCACACTCTCTTGTAAGAGAGTATATCAGGGCTGGTAACTGAAAGGTTGTATTTTCAAACTTGGCCAGCAACCATTACCACTGTGCCTCCAGGCACTTCATCTGAGGTCACTCTGGGTGAACTACATCTATACCTAAAGCTGTTGCTATTCTATGGCATGTTGTGTACTAAGCATGGTAAATAACCATGGTTTTGCCAGTAGTAATCAACACACCAAAAAACATGGTTACTAGACTTATGTACTACACTTTACTGACAAGAAAATTACCATAGTTTGTTGTCCTAAGGGTCGGGGCAATCTCTCCAAAACATGACCAGGGCACATTTTACTTAAAAACAATTACAGAGCAAAAAGCAAAGAAAGTAATTTGCGACACTATTAACATGACACTTTTTGTGTATTGTCCATACTCACCATCTTCATGTGTTGTTGGGAGAGGGAGTCCAAAGAGACACATTTTATCAGTATGCATGTTCCCCAAAAAATCTGACTAACTGCGTTCACACCGCCAGCGACTCTGTAGCTAAGTGTCGCTAGTCTCTTGCTACGAGGTTGTTAGGAGGCGTTCCTAGATTTGGTTGCTCTTGTAACATTTATAAACAAACTCTGCAGTAACTGAAGAGAGACGGATAACATGAGCTCCTCTGCTTTATTCCTATTGGTAGTCGCTCCCGAAAGTGACTCATCAATTCCATAAAGTTGAGCAAAATCTCAACTTTGTCGCATCGACAGACACGCCCACACGTCCCCAACGGTCAGTGTCGCTCGTGTCGCCGGAAGTCGCCGGCTCTCCATTGAAATGAATGACGTCGCCTCGCTTCATCTCCACATCACCATAGTGGTAGTTTTTTATTTGGTACATGCTTAAAGTCACTTGATGTGTCTAATGTTCTTTGTTAAATATTAGCTGTGAGAGCTGAAACATGTCATACCTCGCTCACCTGTTCAACTGAGCTGGACTCAATCTCAATAATGTCATAATCTCAATAATGCACCTTCTTCAATGGCAGATAGGTCATGGACCTGGTCAACCTTTGCGAGGCTTTGAGAAACAAAACAAAAAACTATAAATGGCATGAACATAAACAAGCTTTTCTAATAAATATTGCAATCTACAAGAAATGATTGTGTCATTGTTTAATGACAAATAATGGCTCATGATTGTTTTCTATAAGCTTGCGGTGTCCCTTGAATACAGAGCAGAGCCCAATGAGCTGTAACTCGCTGTTGGGGGGGGGGCTCCTGGCCAATCAGGACAAAGCACTTAATAGCCTGTCTACTTAATAGGAGGCATAACCTGCTCTGAATAAAATTACGTGCCTGGAGACTAACATCAAACTCCAGTAACACAACAGCGAGTCCAACCTTGAGAGTTATTGATGTCTCGTGTCTTGATAGGATCTGGCCCATTATTTCTTAATAAATCTGCCAGCATCAATAGCTTCATTCATGTGACATTCATAGGTTGTAGGGTTTTGTTCTATTGGCAGAAGTAATTTCAATGACTGTCCAGGACATAAATCTGATTGAGCTGATTTTGGTACAAAGAAAACCGAATTGTATTATTGTGGCATTATAGGCTTTACTATATGCATACATCTCTTCTGGACAGGAAGAAGGATAGTGAAACAGCATGCATTGGAAGGGTGGAAGGATGCACCTTCCATTGGAAGGATGCACCTCTCTGTCCAGACTTTCATCAGAAGCAGACGCGGCACAAAGCCGTACACTGATGGATGGCACATCCGTGACCTGCAATGAGAGGAAACAGGAACTTCAGGATATCAAATATCGATGCTGGTTGTATCAATAACAATGATTGGACAGTTATAGTTGTAGAACAGTGCGAGAATATGAAGACATCAAAATTATTATTTGATCCAGGATTGGTTTTAATCTGTGCCAGTGTTCAGTCGCCATGGCAACTCCCGCACCCCTCCAACGCTCTTCAGGGCACTGCCGATCTTCCGAGACATTCTGTGGAAGGGGACCAAGTCCCAGCGAGGTATTTTGGTGACAATGTATCCAAACTGTTTTCAAAACAGGACATGGTGTTCTTTACTACTTTAGTTTCAGAATGTCAAAAAATGTCTCAAACAGTGCTTGTACAATGAATCAAATTTGTAATTTTATCATGAATTTTAACATTTCGCATCAAATTCTCTAAGCTACACTGTCTATATATTAAGGCATTATACTCTTCTGAGGAATAACGTTTCCTCTGAGGGTTTAGAAAAGTTTTGAAAACCTTCTCTTAGTCCAAAACGCAGAGCTCAAAAACGCTTCCATTATGATTTTTGGATAAAGAAAATTGCCCCACAAGGTATTAAAACTATTTTCGCTTCTTCGCACAAATCTTTTTATAAGACAGGAAAATCTGTTCAGTGTATTCCACACAATTTGTTTTTCGTCTTACAGAGCATGCTGGATCAATGCTTTCAAAGGATATGGAGTCATTTCACACTCAACAGACAGAGTGGTGGGTGGGTGTTTTTAGAGTCTGGCTCTCAATGTACCCAAAACTTTGGCTGCAATCAGTTCTCAATATTTTACTGATAAAAAACACAAAACCAAAGATGGTGTGAAAGTGACACCTTCCGCCGAGCACCAGGAAACGTCTGTTTCGCAGGTAAAACTTGAAGCAAGCCAAAGCAATTTACACTATTATATCTATACAATAAAGTGTAAAATGAACTTAAATACAATGCTGTGACGTCCATATAGACTATTCTGGTTGTCCATAGTGCACTTGGAGACGGTGGTCTTCAAATGCACTTGAAGTGGATCACCAAGACAAGACCTAAAGATGAACTCCATGAACTCTACGAATCAAACTCAGTTGACACACAAGTAAATGGTACATTTGTCCATTAATTTCAGGTATGTCATAATAATCCTAATGTAACCCTTCTGTCAGTGTGTTGTGCACACTCATCCTGTGACTTTCAGCGCCAATGCTGAGCTTCTGGAGAAGTGTGCACTTATCACAATGATATAGTACTCTCAAGAGGACAGGTGCAGGGCGTACTGGATATTGCACTCTTTCATAATACCTAGATTGAGCCGTCTCCCTCAGCATGTGCTACTCTTCACTGGACAGAGTTTGGCTGGGCGCGGCCACAATGAAGTCACCTTTGGAATGATCGGAAAGAGCTGTTAGCTTTCCACAAAGCATGCCATCTGTTTAGATGATGTAACGGTTTAAATTTACATGAATGAAGAGTGATGACTATTCATGTGTATGGGTCAATAATGACATCGGAGTTGATGAAAAGAATAAATATGTGACCCTGGACCACAAAACCAAGTCATTAGTAGCACAGGTATATTTGTAGCTATGGCCAACAAAACATTGTATGGGTCAAAATGATAGATTTTTCTTATATGCCAAAAATCATAGATAATATCATGTTCCATGAAGATATTTTGTAAAGATATTTTTTCCTACCGTAAATCTATCAAAACGTTATTTTTGTGAGAGGATGCAGCAAAATCACAAACAAAAATGGCTTGACATTGCTCGATGCTGCCTGCTCTTACGGAATTACCCAAGTTTGCTATCTACAGAAAAGCTTCGAATTTGTGCTTTCAGGTTCATCTGCTAGTGTTGTAGTACTCGAGACCGGTCTCAAGACCATTTTTTGATGGTCTTGGTCTTGTCACGGTCTCGACTGTCTTTGGTCTCGGTTTTGTCTTGGTTTCAGTCTTAGTGGTCTCAGGATTTTATTTCAAGACTGGTCAAGACCACAACTGTGGGAATTACACTAAATTGCTGGTGCATTGTCTGATTTATTTGTTAACGTCATTCATGTAATTGGATGTAAAACGTCTGGCTTTAAAAGCATTCACCACTTGTTCCTAATTTGATTCTTCTGTTACTTTTGTTACTCTTACTGCTGGTAAGAGAAGAATGGGGGATTGTCTTAAAGAAATGTGTCAGCAAAATGAATACACACAAGGCCCACAATATCCGAGATGTGATTGCAAAAAAGGTACTTGTATGAGATCTTGTTTTTTTATTTTATAACATCTGATGTGATATTGATTTTGTATAATTATTCAATAAACCTTGAATTAATAAGTGACTTAAGTTTTAGACACAATTAAACATAAGTTTTTGTTCTATTTTGGCTAGTCCCAAATATATCTAGAACAAATCTGAACTTTTGTGCATTTCTGAGCCATTTTGCTATTGATTAGATAAAAAAGCAATGAAACGAATTAAGTCACTGAATGTTTTGTTTTGTTGAAGGTCACAGACTTTCACAAATTTATCTTGGGTATTTACCGTTTTTTTATGTTGTTCGAATTTTTACCTGCACAAAAATTGTAATATGTTAATGTAGGTGGGTGATAAAACGTGAAACCTAAAACATCCTACACATACATTTCTGCACAAAAAATCACCCAAGTTACTTCTATTGTTATTTTATTATGACTTTTTAGTGTTTTGTGGATCTTTCGAATTAATTTTGGGAGTGCTGGTCTTGGTCTCGGCCTGTCTTGGTCTTGGTCGTGTCTTGGTCTCGACACTCTCTGGTCTCGGTCTTGTCTTGGTCTCGGTTTTGGTGGTCTCGACTACAACACTATCATCAACTCTCCACAATGTCATTACAGCGGTAAGCCAATACAGAGCGTTAAAACAAACCTGCAACGGCCTGCTAAAGCACCTCTGATGGACAACTTTAAAGGCGATTTTCACACAAATTATTGCACCGCCATATTTCAGATTTTCAAATAGTTGTGTCTCGGCCAAATATTGTCTTATCCTAACAAAACATACATCAATGGAAAGCTTATTTATCCAGATTTCAGATAATGTATATATCTCAATTTCCAGTCAATCCTTATGACTGCTTTTGTGGTACAAGAACTAGTTTGAAATGCATGTGCCAGGTTCTAATTTTTTATATTTTCAGCAAGCCACCTTGCACAAACTCCACAGAGTTCTGGACCGGTTAATGGCCTTCAACAGAGCATGAGCTATTTTCATCATGACAGGGAATTGTCTCATCTGGGGCCTTTAAGGCATCTGCCGCCTGTCAGACAATAAGACTCATCACAACCCATAATTGTCTGCTGTATTTAAATGTGTCTAATGCAGTCTAAATATTCCAAAAAATATTTTGCCATGCCATTTTACTACAGTGCCAAATTCAGTGGCCGCCTCACACTTTTAACAATGATACTAACATCTTCATTTTCATTGATATCTGTTTTTTTTGTATTTGCATATATGCACGTCCTCAATCAACAGATAAAATTCTAAGTTTGGATGATGCCCACTACTGGCACCAAATGGAACTGGCTCCCTTTTAGAAATGGTTCAAACTAGGGTGTGTGTCTGAAATTTTAAATGTATACATTCTACATACTGATAAAAGTAATGTAATGTACAGTACAGTACAGTCAAACAGTAAACTCCTAATCTTTTTGCTGAATGTACAGTAGATATTTTTTTAAATCACATATTTACACTTGATCTCAAATACTATTGTCTCCATGTAAGAAAACAGGACAACACTGGTACTTGGACACAGGTCCTCCAGCATTTTAAATAGCTAACCACAAAACAAGGACCACGAGGAGTGACTCAGATATCACCATGTGCTGTCAAAGAGGTCTTCCAACTTATGTGGTTTGTCTCCCCCACATGGGCTCTCAGAGGAACTGCGGGTTACTTTGGCATCCCAGATGCAATGTTTTCCTCCCACACTGCCTTTATCAGAGAGATAAAAAGCATAAAAAAGAACTATAAAAGACCCTTGAAAAATGTACACAGACTGGTTTTTACTTGAAATAATCAGCCCCCTGATGTGCACTACGGTTGAGTCTCTATGGAGAACTCTTCACATGATCAAGAGAGAACGTTCAGAGATGAAAAATGCAAAGATCAGACTCTGTAAGATCTGCTGGCAGAGATACGGTACCTCTTGAGTCTGTGGTTCCTCCCTACGCCTCGGGCTGGAAATGCACTATGAACGCTGGATTGGCATTATGCATAATGCCCTGGACGAAATAAAGAGAAAACAGTGGAAGAAACTAGCCCACATTCTTTGAAAAAATTACGTTTTTTTTCACATGGAAATCTTGCCTATACTGTATAGATAATAAAAACATCAGCAGCATGTGCTATAGTAGTCGAACTGAATATTGAGTACTGTCACTTTAAAACCGTCCCTTAAAAAAACCATAGATGAACTTTAAAGGAATTTCTTTTCACTGTAGGTTAACTCAGTGTTAAATCAAGCGACACGCAAGCCAAACCTCATTGGTTTCATCATTTGCATTGATGAAGAGAAGACTGGAGCCTGGAGGGAGAGACTCAATGTCAATTCCATACCCATGAATCTGAGCGGTGATGAAGGCTTGGCCTGTCATCACGTTCACAACTGGCTGGCTTTGGCCCCTATACAGAACAAAAACAAGAAGTCTGTTTAATTAGTGTAAGGGTATAGTCATCAAAAATAGTCAAGTATATTTTCTGAAAGCTTGACAACAAAATTCAATTACCACTTAAATTTACAACTTAATTGTACTTCCTTGTGTGATGAAAAGCAGACATTTCTACTTTGTTTATAGAATTGCCAACATTCACATATTAAAGATTACATACAGTGAAGCAATGATTTGATTGTGACTGCCTTTAATTCATGCAAATAAGAAGAAAACGTACATGCAATATGGCAACGTGTTATTATAGAGATCTGATATTAGAACACTGAAGTAATAACCTCTAGTAAATGTTTTAAAATGTATCAAATTCACCTTACACTTTAAAGAACCCATACAAAAACAGACCCCAAATTTGGCCAAACATCATGTTCTTGCATTTCTGAAAAATCGATTTTCAAAAGACAAGATTTTAAAGCAGGATGTCTGATAGCTACAGTGCTTCTCATCAGTGCTTTAACATTTTCATCACTGATTTGCTCTACTAAGCAAATCCTTTCTCTTTTCCTCTCGATCTTACTAAAGTGAGAGCCGCTGTCAGGGGATTAATACTGGAGGACTTTGCTGAGCATGCTGGGAAGGCTCAGGGGCAGGGACACCGCTCCAGTGGATTCAGCAGTCTGTCAGAAACAGCACATAGTGTGGCGTGGCTCTACTCAGCAAAGACACAGAGTTCTCAGAGGAACAATACATATCAACTCTTTGTGACCTTCGAGATATAGTATGAAAAGTGGACCATGAAAAGGCCATCCAAACGAATACAATTTCCATTATAACTATTAAATTAAATCCAACAGAATTTATTTTATGGTTTACATTATTGTTTAGCAGGGAGTTGCAAGCATAACGTATTTATTTCACTGCTGCCTGTATGCACGATAAATATTCAGAACGAGTTATTACAGAAACAATTTATTAAAGTATTGTTTTTGTCGTCTTTATCCCCACCACTTTTCAAAACAAAGTTACGCCAGCGCTGTGTTGTACTTTATACGAGGTTAGGTAGGCTATTAAAATAATGTAATCAATTTAAACAGTTTAAATCAAGCACAAAGGGCAAGCCAAGAGAATTTTATTTGATATTTTTTACAATAGAACTGTTACAATAGAACAGTGTCTCCAGCATTTTAAACACTTATCTATAAATTAAAATAAACCATGTACTGGTATAGCATTATAATATAATATAATATTACATAAATATAATACTTATGAATATCTAATATATTTATTTAAAAAACTATTATTATTATTATTTATTTATTCTCAGAGTGGTGCTATAACCCGTCAAAGCATGACCACAGTTTAAGACACGTTACTGCCCTCAAGTGGTCATCACATGAAAAAGCTTTTTCTGTCGAGAAGATTAAACTTGACAAAAGCTCATAAAATGAGGATCAATGGTAAAACAGTAAAAAAAACTCGTATACGATACATACAATTCGTATACAATTCGTATACAATACATAATGCTAATTTATTACAATAACATTCTTTTATCAAACTGCATTATCTTTATTTTGGTTTTATTGTGAAGTATAGCACAGCATCGTAATTCAGCATCATAATTTAGTATTATAGGCCTATTGTGAACCAAGCACCCTAGGACCTTATACCATATACAGTATGGGCAGTAACCCCTGTCCTGCAACAAAATCTTAGTGTATAAACCAGAAATGAAATAGAAAGAACATACATGTCTTCAGACACTGCAGACTGAAATGCTTCTGGGCATCTATTCTAAGTGGCCCTTGGCAATTAAAGGATGGAAATTTGTTTTGGGGTGGTACAGAAATGCATTGCCGTCTAAACAAATACGGTTAGTTTCTTCTTTTGGAGGCCATGCATTTTGGCCGGGATCCCATCTGCTGTTTTAAAAGATCCGCATCCATATACAAGGGTCTGAAAATAACCGGTGCCATGTTGGTCTATATCTGAATGCACATTAGGCGTGTCTCTCCTTGGATAACAACAGGACGAAATGAATGCAGAACTAGACTTACACAGTTTTTTTGTACACTTAAGTATGCTTTAACATGTACAGTAGATGCTGTTACATTTAAGGTTTAGTTTGTTTTATTGAAATAATTGTAATTATTATTATTATTAACATCAAGGTATATCCTCATCTCAGCACTATATATAAAGCACTGGAACATCATTTGCGATGTATAGATTTCACATCTGATGGAGAGGCGTACACGCGTTTTCTGTGCGTACGTTCGTTCTATGACTCACAGATAGGCCTATAAATTTGTAAAATCAAATTTAGGACGGTTTCTACGCAACATTTTATAAATGAGGCCCCAGGAGCAGCGTGTCTTGGCTCTCTCATGACAATTCTTGTCGACTGCAGTAATTCACAGAAATTATAATGGGTATTTTTTTAAGGCCATGCAGTATTGCGTGGGGACTCTCACGGGGAGGCACTTACACCCACTTTCCATAACTGTGTGCTGCTTTGTTTAGCTTTACCCTTTATAATCTGTGTCTGGGCTATGAGAGGGATTTAAAGGGTTGGCAGGTGACACTGAACCAACCCCCTTAAGGAACTGTTCCCCCCTCATAGAGATCCCAAGAAAACTTTGCACCTCTTCAGAAAGGCCTATTAATAGAGTCCATCTGTCCAGGGGCTAAATTACAATCCCATTCCTTATGGAACTACTAAGAGGGAGTCCAATAGGGTCGGTGGCACTTTACGGATTGGGGGCTCACGTCAAAACCATCAAGGTTCAAACTATGTAGAATCTGTGACCTCTAAGTCAGAAAGCCTTTGCATCTCTCGCTTAGGGTTATCTGAAAATATCCCCAATGCAAGTCACTGCCTGCCTTATTCTTGAGACAGTGCAGTTTGTCCTTCAATGTTTCTTCTCTGCAATATACAACGGAAGATTCAGACAGAAGAGTCACGCCTATTCAAACTGTATTTCTTATTGTTGTTTTGATCATTTTGAATGCACTTCTGAATATAATGTGTATTTTTGATAATTAAGTTACCTGATTGTTATGGAAAAAGGATCTAAAACGATGTGGCAGAAATCACCCATTCACATTCATAAATGTTGTCAGTCAAATCGTGTTAGAGGCTTAATTCTGAAAATGATGTCATCATCTACTCCTCTGCATGCTAGTTGAAGCTCATATGACTTTTCTCTCGTAAAACCCACAAGGAGTTTGCCAAAGCAGCTCTGGGCAATACCATTCAAATGCAAGATGAGACACTTTTGATTCTGAAGAAATATATGGTTAAGTTGTTTATATATGACATACAGTATAATAATAAATGGCTGACTGGTCAATACACCATCCAATTCAGCCATGCTAAAATACATAGAAATAAAATCGTCGCTATCCTTCTAAAACCTTGTATGTCCAAATTTGCTGTTTTTTCAAAAACCCACTGTAGTTAGGCCTAAATGATTACATACTGTGTTGTCAAAGTTGACAAGCACTTTTCAATACTTTTTATTGGTTAGATATTTGCAAAACCCAGTGACAAACGTAAAGGGTGACTAATAATAATGATTTATAGCCAAAATAAAAATCACAAAATATGGAGATACAAGGTCTCAGAAGGACAGCAGGGAAATACAGAAAATACATATTATATTACACATATTATATACGAGAACATATAATGCTATGATGCTATATCATTTACTGTATTATATGTTTTCATATATGTATATGTTCTGTAATATGTATTATACAGTATAAACACCTGTTCATAGGTTCTGCATATACTACTACCCATAAAACAGTGTCTGGTTAATATTTACTTATTTTAGTTGATGGCTATAAAGTTAGTTAATGCAAACCTTATTGAACATTTTTCCTCTGATTTTCTCTAAATATTTTTGTACTTCACTTGCATATGGCCATATTCACAATAAAGCAGGCCTCTCGTACTATGTTGCTTAAATGCATTTATGCTGTTATTGAATACAGTGACTGATACCCGTGTCACTTTATGTGAGTATGACTGATGTTTTAAGCAGTTTTTAAATATTTTTAGACATACAACAGACACGCCTTTCCAATCATCCGGACTTCATATTTTTCCTGTTGCTGTCCAATAAGCAAAACTAAATTTATCTGCTAAGATTTAAAAACTGTAAGTCATACATATACTGTGTATTCATATCTACCGGGACTGTCACAAACAGAATAGTCTTTCAGTGTGATACCTTTCCAGCTTTCTTTGGAGCGGCTCCTCCCCTCATTGCTCTTTTGAAAAGATGGATCCCAAATAAATCACGACACATGGGTCACCTAGCCATGTAACTCTGTGGGCGCTACTGTATCGTCACAAGCTTATGTAGAAAAGCATATTTATGTTGTTATGTTCCACTGCCGTGGAAAACAGAATATTCTTGAGCAGTTATAAATCACATGATCCACATTCACTGTAAACATTATGCTTGCGTGGTGTTACAGTATTTCAGGTTTCATTCATTTACATGTATTCAATTGACAGACGCTTTTATCCAAAGCGACTTACAAGTGGGAGAGCATGTTAACATTTTGTCAACAAGCTAAACACTACCGTTAGTTAACAAGGACTTATTCAAAATTATAAGTCTTCCAAAAAAACAACAGCTCTCCATTCCCAACAAACCAAATAACAGAGTAAGCTAGAAGTAAGATAGCATCTTAAATCTTTAAAGGAAGGCAGAAATGGTTGTTGGTTTTGGCGGACAGATGGATGGAAGGAGAGGGGTCAGGTTTTGGAGAAGGTGCTTCTTCATGGCAGGGGTGAGCCCCGATGACAGCTGGAGAGCTTGAGGCTTTTTGACACAGCTACAACTGAAGGAGGTCAGAGAAAGCGGGTGGTAGGGGAAGTGCGTTTTAGGGGATTGCTGAATGAATGTCTTAAGGCTCTACATTACTGGCCCTCCTCTGGGGGTGGGGAAAAGAGGCAACAGGACAGATTTAGAAGGAAAACAGTGACTCGCTCTGTAGAACATGTGAGGTTATGGGCATCAGCAGCTGAGGCCTTCTTAAGACTCCCTAAGACTCCTCCTCTAAATTCATTCCCAAGAGTCCAGGCTAAGATGAACAAAGACTATTTAGTCACTCACTGTCGCTATCACCTTTCATTTAGCTCATATTTCTGATTTCTCTCTGCCTCTCAACTCATCAGCCAGCTGACACGTCCACGTTTCATACCCTGACAAATTTGGATTCTGGCAGAGTTTAACTTCACAACAAACACCACTGCTTGTTCAGATGACCCATGACTAACACAGATGGCAGTATACGTGATGTGGTTAAGCTTTTTCCGCATTTTTAAATATAGTAAGCAGAATAGAAACTCTTTTCATATTCTTTTTTCAAAATTGCCACCTTTAAGGTGTCTTTGGGGCTTGTGAAATAAGTGTTTCAGAATAAGTTTATCTTTGTAAAATTCATACTGTACATTGGCATAAATCTTAAAAAATGTTTTTCAAGAAATGTTTTTCTAGTATTTTCAAGATATTTCAAGAAGTGCAAGATCACCTTAAGCATGGTTTGAAGTGAGCTTTGTCGTTTTGTTTTTGGTATGCTGCTTTCATTAAAGTATGGAGAAACCCAGCGACTTTTGTTTATTTTGGAGGAAGTGGTCAAATAACACCTGTCCTGTATTTTTAACTATTGTATCAGCTGCTGCCATGTGGCATTCCTCAGCAGCAGACATTAAGTCTTATCGTAAAATAGGTTACTATTTTTATTTGGCTATAGAAAGAGCAATAAAACCCTGAATCAAATTGGTTATTGTAGGTACTTTAAAATAATAAATTGAAAGTTCATGGGGAAGGTTTTTTTTTTCAATTGGGTTGCAGGATTGTGGTAATATGGCAGTAGGGCTAGAACTTTAATTACTTTTTATAAATTATCCCTGGTTGATATCTCAAGTGCAAAATTCCTTGAATAAAAGGCCATACTGTGCAGAGCTGTAATCTAGGCAAGGGGTGTCTCCTTTGTAGTGACCCTACACTACATACTGTTTCTCTACTTTCATATGCATTTGATGACTACTGTAAAATGTGGAAAAATGAGATAATAAATAACAAGTAGGCATGTCCAAACTTTAGAGGTGTACCTTGGTGGGTAAAGGAACACAGAACGAAAAGGAGCCAAAGCTGTGACCCCACACAAGCCCATTTATTTACATGCTACATACACATACAGCAGATATTTTTAGCATTTTTATTCAAGCTATACTCCATGTGTACAGTATTCCGTGGATTTTGAACCCATAACAGCCAAAGCAATGCTTTACCATTCATTTTCAAGAACTGTTCTTTTCGTCATAATCTCCAGATAAGCACAAGTAGGTTATGTGTGTCCCTTGCTCTAACACTGCAAACATATTAAAATGTCAATACTACAATCGATGTCGTAATGAAAACGCCCTGTTTGTTGTCTTCCACTAAACAGAAATGAGATTTTAGACTGTGGGCTGTCACCACGCGTCGCCCCCATCTCCATTTGGGGAGCGCGAGACCTCCCTTCTGTTCGCAGCGGCCCAATCCGCTCATGTGTCCGTCTGACATCACTCTCAAGTAAATTATACGCGTATATAAACGTCTTTACGTACCTTGAGAGGGCTGAGTATATCCTCCAAGCTGTGGTCCACTCCCTGTGTTGGCTATTCTCCCGGCAGACAAACACACTACTGAAAAATGGCACCCAAAAAGGACGCTAAGAAGCCCGAGCCCGCCAAGAAGGCAGAACCCGCACCTGCTCCCGCTCCCGCACCCGAACCAGCAGCCCCACCCAAACCAGTCGCAGTAGATCTGTCTGGTGTGAAGGTAACAACACCGTTTCTGTGGTTTGACATGATAGATAGATAGATAGATAGATAGATAGATAGATAGATAGATAGATAGATAGATAGATAGATAGATAGATAGATAGATAGATAGATAGATAGATAGATAGATAGATAGATAGATAGATAGATAGATATTTTTAATGTGCAAAAAACGCTGTTCAGAACATGTTATATAATATTTGTACATGAAATTATCTATTTTTGGCGAATTATTCAGCACCACGGATAGTTCCGGACTTTTTGTTTTTTATGCATAATTAGAATTAATGGCTAATCAAACTTTTCTGATTGGTTTATTGCCGGCCCTGCTTTTCTGATTGGCTTAGCTGGTGATGACACTAAGTGTGCGATTTAATGTGTAGCCAAATGTGGAGATGGTTCACATGACCAAACATGGAGCTGCAGTCTACTCTTCTTACAGTTCTGCAAGCATCTGAGAGACTAAATTAAGCACGCTGGGATCTTGAGACACTTTTTGTTCTGTTTTCTAATAAGGCAGCTATGCATCCGTTTACAAATGACTCACCTGTCTGATTATTATTGGCCAGGTCACTCTTGTGACCTGGAGATTTTAATCTTAATGAGCTTTTTACCTGGTTTAGTAAAGAGTGACCTGATGAATTTTCTCAAGGCCATGCTTATACCCCATCAATGTTATGGGAAATTACATCACTCCATACATATGTTGGCTTATAAGAGTTTGATGGTGATTTTATAAAATTGCTATAAATGGTTTGAAACAGATTAAAAATAAATATATCTACCATGCTTCTGAAATATCCACTTTTGATTTTACTATGTTTAAACTTAAGCTTTTCTGTATTTAAAATGTATCAAAAAATGTGCTTTGACAAACAAAATGTATTAACATATCACTGTAAGTCACTTATTTTTCCCTGATATAACATTAGTTAGATCAGTCTGTATGAGTATTTTCTCTCTGTTTTCCTGCCAGGTTGAATTCAGCCCGGACCAGATGGAAGGTGAGATTTATCTTTATTTAAGCCCTGATCCTTGATCCTCAAGATTTACAGTAAATCTGTTTAAAACGCTAATGTTTGGGAGTTTACAGGCCCCTAAATAATGAAAAATAGAAGAAAAATTACTTTTATTTGATAATTGTCAGATAATTGATATGGTTTAAAGTAAGACAATGTTCTTACATTGAGGCAAAAGATCAAACAGTTCAATGCATCTTCACAGTTAATTTGCATCATTGTCAAGGGCTGCGTTTTATGCGCAAAATTGTGCCCATTGAGGGGCTGCCTTTCAGCAGGCTGGGTGTTAGTTACACCCCAGTCAGCATTCTGGACTCCAATGGTGGTGCCTTTATATGGAGGGAGTTATATTCTTGGGAGAGCATATCAATTCCAAGTCGACTCTTTGAATGTCTCCTCCAGCCACGTCGTTGGTGGCAGCTGGTTTAGAGCGGAAATCAGATTAAAGTCGTTAATCTTTCAGCAGATAACCTTCCAGTGTGCTAACAGACCCAAAACCATTACGTTCATAGAATTAACAAGGACTGATTAGTGGTTACGTAGTGATTCTCAACAGTTACACGCACAGCTGTCTGTTGAAACTGGCAGCATTAATGTGATGTTTTTTTCAAGGGAACTTTTAAGGGAGCTTCTCTATCAAATGTATCCCAGCAGCAATCAATCTTATGTTTGAATCTTCATAGTAGTTGAAATTATAGTTGAAATCATTAGATAATGATTTCAACTATGACTAGGTAGTTATAGTGCCTAAAGTTACTTTATGTAAAAAAAACGTTGTCCTATCCAAGTCTAAAATGTCAGATTGCTTGTTTGGGATGGGGCACAAAAGCGGATATTCTAAAAACCTATTTGCAAACTTATTTTTAAAATTAGCAGACATGGCACACTTCACCTTTTACTGAACAATCTTGTCACCATTTTAGACTACAGAGAGGCCTTCGGACTTTTTGACAGAGTTGGTGACACCAAAGTAGCCTTCAATCAGATTGCAGACATCATGCGTGCACTGGGACAGAACCCAACCAACAAAGATGTCACAAAGATCCTCGGCAACCCCAGCGCTGATGGTAAGGGCAAAAACTGAATTTATAACATCCACTTTTAACTAGTGCAAGTTTGTGCAAATGACTTTAAGGTGCAGTTTATAAAAAACCACCGCTAGAGGGCGCACGATCAAAACAACAACAATGCCGCAGCTTGAGCGTGGAATGATGGGATCTGTTGTCTTCAACTCCACCGCTGATGGCCATCAATCAGACGGGAACGAGAAATCATGGATGAGTAAAGTTTTATAAATGTTGCGAATAATTGTGGTCCATAAATAAGTGACTGCTCGAAAAAAGCTAGTGGCTTGCTAGACGCTAGACACTACTTCCGCATTTGTCCACGACAATGTTGTAATGCAGTTTCTACGTCAGTAAAGGCGGTAACAAAGGGTAACGCGGATATGACGCCATTGACAGGCGACTGCACAGCCCCGTGTCACTGTTTAGAATGCCGATTTTCTCACGATTTACAAGTAGTTTGAAACATTTGAGATATTGTAAGTACTCAGCTGAACAAAATATATAACACTAGCTTAGTGGTTTTTGGATATTTTACTGCAAAATTGTTACAAACTGCACCTTTAATGACAGGGATTTTCAATATTATATTTCACCTGCTTCTTAAACTATAATTGGTGTAGGACTAGTATCACATGTAGCATTGAGTATTATTGAATGTACTCTTCACCTCCCATTCATTCACCGTAACCTTTCATCATAGATATGGCAAACAAGAGAGTCGACTTTGAGGGTTTCCTGCCCATGCTGCAGTATGTGGTCAACAGCCCAAACAAGGCATCATTTGAGGACTACGTTGAGGGTCTGCGCGTCTTTGACAAGGAGGGCAATGGAACAGTTATGGGCGCTGAACTGCGTATTGTTTTGTCAACATTGGGTAAGGGGCCAAATTTGTATGGTTTTTTTTACATTTCATTGTTTCATAAAGCCAAATATTACTATGTTCCATGTTTGAGTGTTTAATCTCAATCTGGTTTTGTTGAAATAACAATGACTAACTTTTCCCACTCCTTTCTCCTACAGGTGAGAAAATGACTGAAATTGAGATCGATGCTCTCATGGGAGGCCAAGAGGATGAAAACGGCTGTGTGAATTATGAGGGTCAGTTCAGCATGCCCCTTTCTCAGAGTATTGCACATTTTTCACATCTAACCGTTTAGCTGCGATTTTAATTGGGTACACATTGTTGATTTTTGTTGTTCTATAGTTCTAAGCACAGTTCAAATAGACGTGTCCTTTTTGATCTTTCTTTCTGAATAGCTTTCGTCAAACACATCATGTCTGTGTAAGAAGTCGGAGTTGGGAGGAAACGGAAGCATTTCTCCAGATTCCATGGTGTCAGGACATCCACACAATGTTACCAAAACCAGCTCAGAAACGGATTAAAGGAATATGGACTGTTAGTTATAAACAATGGTTTTGGTATGCGTTATTCCTATTTTTCCACTTGACTCCTGTTTCTTTTGTCCATTTTTGGACGCCATTCATATTTTTCCAGCAACTGTTTTTGGTGCCAGGACAAACCGCTCCATAGCGAAACGGTTGTGAGGGGTGGTGGGGTGTGAGGGGGTCATCATAGCCACACACAAAAAAATCAGACAATCACCCCCTTGACCCCTCACTGCCTGGATCGCAAAGTCAAAGGTGCTAAAATGTACTGCCATAACTGGACTGGCTGCAAATCCCTCTTCCCCTTTTCCCAGAGTCTTAATTTATTTTTCGCCTCTGTCAATTATCATAATAAACTTTTCACAAAGTACAAGCATTGTAGTAATTAATAATCTTACACTCACTACAGAAGACAAAATAGAAAACAGGTAAGTGACATTACTTGCCTTTCACACTTAAAGTGATAGTTTACCCAAAAATACAAATTCTGTGTCCTTTCAGAACACAAAGAATATATTTTGAAGAATGTTGTTAACTGGCACCTATTCACTTGCAATGGTTTTGTGTCCATACAATAGAAGTGAGCGGGTGCCAAAACTTTCTTCAAAATATCTTCTTTTGTGTTCTGCAGAAGAAAGTCAGACAAGTTTTAAATGACAAGCGAGTACGTAAATGATGAGAGAATTTTCATTTTTGGGTGAACTATAAAGACATTTGACTTACATCTCTGTGTCACAGGGTGAGCCATGTTTAAATTCTTTGTAAAGAGATATTTCACCCACACATGAATATTCCTTCATCATTTACTTCCCCTCATGTCAAACATGTATGACAATATTTTGCATAACACAAAACAAGATATTTTAAAGAATGTACCAAACATTAGCCCCCATTGACATCTATTGTATGGACACAAAACCACTGAGATATGTCTCGAATGATTATCTTTTGTGTTCCACAGAAGAAAGAGTCATATACAGGTTTTGAACCACATGAAGATGAATAAATGATGACTTTTGTATTTGGGTGAATGGTCCCTTAAAGGCATAAGGAGCTATATCAGTATCTATATATAGGCTATGTCAGAATGTTTATGTCAATTAAAATTGTAAGTGAATATTCTTCATGTTGGCTAAGAACAACACTTACCCATTGAAAGATCTCTATGGTGTTTTGCCTGCTGCAAATAGAAGATTATACAAAACAACAACAATAAAATGGAAAAATCTAGACTCTCTCCAAACCACATCTGTACGAAGACTCAAGCACAAAGAAATCAGAAGAATCAGAGGAGTCCAATGTTTTGTTCATTTTCTGTATTTTTTTATTGTCATAACTGTTAAGGGCATTTATAATCCGTATCATACCAACAGGAGAAAAACTGCATACATCTATGTGACCTTTTAAATACATTTACAGTAGCTGTGGGAAAAAGGGCAGGGTGGGTAAGGCTCGGGGGGCAAGAAACACAGAAGCCTACAAATGACAGCTGTTCTAGAGAAAATGGGGAGAGCCACAAATGACGAGAAAAATATACTGGAGTACTGTGTTCAAACAGATGCAAGCTGAGTGAGTATCCTTTTTTAGGTTTGTTTCATTAAAGTTTTGCATTGCGTTTCCTTTTCCGCTTTCAAATTCACTCGAACGACAAAAAAGAAGCATCCAAGCAGAATTCAACAGACAAACACAGGGCCCAAGGCTGAACAAACTAAGCTGCCCAAATAGTTGCTGCCTTCATTTAAGAATTAAATGAGGACCAGCAACACCCATCACTCCCGGACAGATGCTAATACAAAAGACCCACTTACATCTTTCCCATGAAAGATGGCGGTAGGTGGTTCACACTTCAAGACAGCAGATTTAAAGCAGTTTTATACCAGACGCATAGTTGCGTTGGTATTTCCATCATTCAAGTTCCTACAGTTCTTGTCCATTGTATGTTTTATTAACACAATACTCTTTGTGATGTAGCCGTCATGTGTACAGTAAATCAAAGCACAAATCTGCTTAAACTGTGTACCAACAAAGATCCACGAAAGCCATGTTTTCTTAACAAGAGCAAAGGCAGGGTTGTACCAAGGACCTCTTGGGTAACGTCGGTCCAGTTTTTTAAAATAATATACAAGCTTA
The DNA here is from genome assembly GCF_024868665.1 of Triplophysa rosa. Taxonomy (NCBI): domain Eukaryota; kingdom Metazoa; phylum Chordata; class Actinopteri; order Cypriniformes; family Nemacheilidae; genus Triplophysa; species Triplophysa rosa. The sequence goes on from NC_079895.1 coordinate 6,424,775, forward strand.
ACATCATCGCTAGTGTCTACAAAACGTGATGTGTTCATTTTATCCAATGTTTCAGCAAATAACTTACTAAAATCCCTCGAAATAGAAAATAGCCTCTTTTGTGTACTAGAATACATGCTTGTCATTCTATCTAGGTTTTCTTTTAATAATGCAATGGTACAGATACGTTATCGAAGGAGTAACTGTTTTTTTTTCCTATTCAATTGCGCATGAGATGTTGACAGCTTGTGTATTTATATAAATATATTCCCTTATATCGTATATCATGTTTGAGTTCAGGTGACTTGCATTGAGATGTGTGTTTTTAAGTCCATGCACTGAATGGGGCAAAAAAACGTGCAGCGTGGAATCATCGCACCTTATTTCGGTGTAAAACTCTGACTCATGGTCCTGCCAACCGACATTACACAACACACCCAAAGTTGACCCTAGTCCAGAATTTGAGGCCACTGTCTATACACAATCATAAAAACATGTAACATGGGTAATAAAAGCACTGGTACCTTTCTAGCTAAGTCATTATTCATTAAAATGAACAAAAAATAAACAGAGAAATTCCTTTTTTACGTTTCGTAGGTAAAGTCACAACAGGGTTCTGCGAGGCTGTTGAAGAGCTGAATGGAGAGTTCATAGAGATGTGTGGAAAGAGAATGTAGTGTCTTCCATTAATACCAGAGGGAGCTTGTGCCAACCATGAAACCACTGAAGGGGATTATTGTGGATTGAGCAGATATATTGAACAGAGGCTGTTACTAGACATTGAGGTGGGGATTCACAAGCCCTGTTTAGCCAGGGCGGCGGTCACATCCTCCGCCAGTGTGGCCAGCTGTGGCGACTCGAGCATGTTGATGCTTCCGGATGAGGACATGTGGCTGTGACGGTGGGGGGAGGTGCCGCCCGACAGCCCAGCCGTTTCAATCACAATATCCGCCCCGTGATCCACCCGTGCTTTTGCCGTGTCCCGGAACATCAGCTTATGGCTTTCGATCTTAGAAAGAAAGGGCAAGACAGTAATAATGGTCCTTTAGAGAGAAGGTTCATCCAAAAATGAAAATTCTGTTATGATTCGCTGACCCTTGTTCCAAATCCTTTTTTTTCTTTTGTGGACGTGAGAACGCAAAAAGAGAATGGGGACTAAGGCTATTCCGAGTAATATCTCCTTTTGTGATCCGCAAATGAAAGAAAGTTATTACGTTTGGAATGACACGAGGGTGAGTAAATAATGACAGAAGTTTTATGCTTGGGTGAACTGTCCCTATAAGACTCACTCTGTGAATAACAGGTCATATGACGTATTGTATTAGAGTTTACTTCCTGTGAGCTTACATGCTGCTTTTTAAACGCATACCTGTATTTGTCCTCCTCCGGGAGTGTGGTGGGCATTGTCGAGTGAACCCACCTTTGCATGGGCCTTTTCTCTAAAGTCCAGCTTCACGCTCCCAATGCGCACATTACCGCCCCCTAGGACAGAGAGTGATGAAAGAAAACAATACAGTCAATTTTAAATTACGTCATTATTACCTCACCACAACAGGAGAGCTCCCAAATCCCCTTTTTCATTCTGCATGTTGTATTTAGCTAATCAACCAATGTCATTTATGAAAAATGTCCGGGTTGTGTGATGAGTTATAACATTATAAAAAATATAAAGATGAATAAATAACTGAATTTAAATGTTTCTAAATTCAGCATTTAAAATTATGGCGAAGCAAACGATCTAAAATATGACCAATAGATGGCACTGTTGTGCCATGTTAATAGTCAGTCAGGCAGTAAATACTTAAAATGAGATCTGCATGACATAGCAAATCTTCCAAGGTGTGATGCTTTGAGGTTCTAGGACCCATTAGCACACTCACCTGGCTTGTGGCGGATGTTGTCCAATGATCCACACTTAGAGGTCACATGACTTAGGTCAATCTTATTAGTCAGAATGTGCACCTGTGAGAAACACCATATACCACATTTACAACCATTAGAAGTCAATTTGACAGCAGGTGGAAAACCAGTTGGGACCAGTTAAAACACAATGTTTATACCAGTGTTCATCTAAAAGTTGAGCAAAAAATAAAACAATATTTTGTAAATGAGATGCACAATTCACCTTTCCATGCAACTGCAGAGACCAAAAAATATTATGTAATGACCAAGAAACTAAACATGTCACAATACTCTCAGCAGGAACCATATGCAAGCGCACAAAGAAATGAGTAATAACCCCTCCCAATTTTTTGTCATTCAACAGATCGCTCTTATTAAGGACTACTTATAAAAAAAAGTGAATTCAAAAGTAATAAGGACTGTTGGCTTTTACAACCATTAAACAAGAGCTTATCTAATATCTACAAAAAGCTTTGAAAGAGAAGGTGTATGCACATATACAGAAGACACTAGAAATGTAATGCGTTAAATTGTTACTAAGGCAACACTGTTAAGCACACAAACTTAACCGCAAATTAAATTATCCATAATAACAAATGATCTATTCCATCTATTTCAAAGATCATATGGCTGCACAATCACTATGAACAAGGAGGAAAATGGGGGGGAAAAAATTCATAGCATCGTATGAAAAGCTTCAAAATTCTGTTTCTGTATTCCACAAAATAAGTATCGACCCAACAAACGCTATTCTGAACAAAGTATCCTTACAACGTTTCAGTAAATATCATATCCTGACCCTGAGAAACACGGTGGTCATTTTAACTTCACTGTGACTTGAACTGACTGACGCCGCTGCTGTGACAGGCAGAAAAAGCTAATCTGATTGAAGTACAGACATGACGCAGCAGATATCAGCTCTGACATTTCTAAAACACTGTCAAGACATTTCAAAAAGCAATGTGCACAGTTGGGAATAAAAGACAGACAACAGCTCTGTTCTAAAAGCTAGCAAGAGGCCTACAGGGTATATTTTAATGCACCTTAAGTCTGTTCTCCTACCACAACGGCTGTTCATAATTATGTTACTTTCATAAAACACCTTCTGCATTTACCTTCAAGCATTTCGAAACACTTCTACCTGAGGTTTTATTCAACCTGTACATTTTATGAGTACCCGCCAGTTCTGCTTTGGATGCTCTTCTTATTCTTAAAATGAAATTCAAAAAGTCAACCAGCTTCATCAGACAGATGGTCAACCATATTCACTAGTACCAAGTTGCATAAACCAAACACCTGCATTACAGTCTACAAAATATATACATATGGAGTTGAATATATTTTCGCAGGATGAACAACAAGAAGGGACTTCAATTTTGTCTTTTTGTGTTTTATGTAAATCTCATTTGTGTGTCTGCATGTTGGAATTCCAGGAATGATAACTATTGTTGTCAGTTCCTAATCTACTGCCTTTTGTATTTCACTTAAGAAAAATTAACATGGGTTCGGTATAACATCAGAAAAGGGCAGAATTTTCTTTTTTAAAGGAAATATCTTATTAATGGACAGAATAATAGTAAAAAATGCATGTTTATTAGAACACTGCCAGTGGAGGTCTGCTGGCTTTGGAATAGAAGTACAGAGAGACAGAGGGAGAGAGAAGGCAATACATACATTGCCTCCCTGAGGTGAATGCTTCAGATTATCCTTGGATCTGCACTTTGAAGATACGTGACCTAAGTCCAGCTTCTTGTTTAAAATTTGAATCTAAAAAAAAATACAAAGATATGTGGCACTTTTAATGAAGATGGAAACACAAACATGCACAAACAGGTGATGGACACTGGTGAGACAAACCAATATTCAAAATCATATTATAAAATAATGGCACCAAAGATACAACATGGTTCTGCATGAACAGACCTCAGAGGATGAAAAAACTACAGTGGATCATTATTGATTTTGCAAGCAGCATGAATGTAGGAATGGAGATATGCACACATTTCATTCTTACCAGCATCATCACTTCAGACACTGTCAAAACAGCTTTAGCATGACTAATAACAGCAAAGACTGCTGATGGTGTGTGGTGTATGGTGAGTCACTTACATAATGTAAACATTGAAATGCTGACTGGCCGACTAGTTAAAGAGAGTGACTGCATGTATGCCTCAAAGAATAGGGAGGTTAACCACTGAATTTCTGACAGAATATACAGCTGCTGCAAAAATTAAGAGACCATTTCTAGATGTATTGTGGTCATTCCAGTCCAGTGTCTGTTGTGAAAAGACTGACAACGTGACAGGTTTTGGAAAGGTTTTTTTTTAACATATAAAACTGTTTCGTAACAATTTTTCTTAGTCCCTTATTGGACAATTCTCCCGGAAAAGCACGCGGCAGCAAGGAGAGCAGGAGAGAGAGAGAGAGAGCAGGAGAGAGAGAGAGCATACGTTCGCGAAGTTCAAGTGTTTGTTTGTTCACTGCATTTGGGTGATGAATGTTATATAAACGGTGGATATAACGCTGGATTTGGAGATCGTTTGAAACTGATATATGGAGCCGTCACAGCGCTAAAAGATGCCGGACATGAACCGCATGCGGTGAGTGAAACTGATGTCTATGTTTTGTTGGCAATGGGTGCGCACGTGCTTTAGACTACCCCTCCCCCCGTACGAGCCATATGCTTTCAGAAATAATCGTACAGCTGTATCTATCTTTTATAAATGTGATCAAACTAAATACTACTAATTGAAGATATGAAGTGTGCAATACTACTCTATAGGTACTCAAGATTAATATGAGATTGGCAGAAACCGCGTGTGTTAGGGCCGCTTTAAAAGGAATTATGAAATTTCTTTGCAGTATTTGATGTCTGAAAAAATTGTTTCCATCTCCAGTTTTTATTTTCTACAAATAAATGCAAATAGAAACAATATTTAGTAGAAATATTGTTAGTAGTTCACAGAATGAAAAAAAAAGATAATTTACCTAAACACCTATAACACCGTGTCTACACCGGACGCGGCGCGTTAGAACCCTTTATAATTAAAAATTTTGTCCACACTGGAAGCGGCGTGGCACAACACGACAATCCCATTAGAACAAGCCGTGTGTCGCGTTGCGCCATGCCGCATCCAGTGTGGACAAAATGTAAAATTATAATGGGTTCTAATGCGCTCTACTGTCTTTTGTCGCGTCGCGTCCGGTGCAGACACGGTGTAAAATGGTTCAATGGTCTCTTAATTTTTTCAGTGGCTGTATATTGGACATTATATTGGAAAATATAATGCAATATATTAAAATTTATCTTATCTTACATATATTTTGTATGTATTATTCAATATATTTAGATTTAAGATATTGACAGTTAAAATACAGTAAAAATATTTTCTTTGCTTATGACTGAACAGGCAAGTAATGGGAGTGGGTGGGGCTTAGAGGAACTGCATACTGTAATCATATTTTGGGAAAGAAAGAAAACATTAGTTATATGAATGAAGTATTGGATGAAGTATAGTCCATAAAGACTAACTGCTGTTAGTATTTTAGTGTTTCAGACAGCAGCAGCAGGGTGAGAATAGAGTCAACTGAAGACATCGCATCCTAAAGTACATTTTCATCACACCGCTGCTCTTACATTGACAGGATCACACATCAAGTGGTGCACAATCTATTTAGTTGTTATTGCAGGACAGAAGCGCAGACACCTTTGAGAGCACACTCAATGCCAGCCTGTTAGCTGTGCTGATAGCATGCTTTTATCTGCCTCAGATGTCTTCTACAATGTTAATTTATTAGGGAATAGGGATTTGGACCTGTGCTGGTTCAGAAAGCAGGTCAAAGTGAGCAACTGTAGGGTTGCCAGCTTTAGCAAAGGAAAATAATCGATTCTGTTCACGTATACCACAAATAACAGTCAAGGTTTACACAAATAACTAGTGCCAAGTGGTGACTGACCAGCTACTACATGTAGGCAACAGACACTTAAGACATATTAAATATATATTCAATTTAATTTTAATGCCATTATAAAGTGCCACAGTCAATTACACACTTTTAATATTAGACTATAACGCTTGAGAATTGTGATTACATATATTTCAATATAAATGTACTATCAGTTTAACCTTTAAATGTTTATTCCTTTTAAACACTTAATGCGAATGTGTAACAAACTGTAGAAATGTTTGATGCTGGTTTAGGCTGGTCATGTGCTGGTTTAAGCTGGTCCTTAGCTGGTTTAAACTGGTCAAACCAGCATCAAAACATACCTAACCCAGCATATGCTGGTTTTTTCAACAGGATGGGCCAATGTTAGTGCTCTCACACATGTTCTTTGAAAATGTGTCTGTGTGTAATATTCAACTTTATGGCTTTTGGTCTAAAACGTAATGTTTAACTTTGACAATTGTATTCGAAAGTGACTCATGTTTTGTAAGTGGTCCAGCTAGTGTCAGCAACAAAACAGCTAGCAGCTGGTCATATCAGCTACAGTAGGTTATACATAGTTTTGGGAATCTGGTCATTGGTCAAAAAGTTAATGGCCATCGTGAACCGGTAAAAAAGAAACAAGCAACAAGCTTAAACTGTATTTTCATTAGGGTGTTAGGTGTAACACGTTAAGAAACTGAACCCCATATGGAAACATATTTATGCTTTTTTAACACTGAATGAATGTGCAATATTAATGTACAGGATGGTTGGGAACCTTAACCGTGTAGCGCATCCTATTAAAATATCCTAAACACACACACACTCAAACACCAGTCTACTGAGACTGCTAAAGGGTCGGAATGCAGGAACCTGAATGAGACCCATAAAATACTAATGGAGAGGGGATGATGGAGAACAATGAACAGATGAATAGCTTTCAGAAAGAGAGACAGCTGCTGGTGATCGCTTCACTGGAGTCAGAGCCAGTTTGGTCTCAGGAGATACAGAAGTCTCTTAACATAAGAGAACATAAACTCTTGAAGCTGTGTCACAGTCACATGGAGAAAGTTCAACACAGGCGTTTGTGAAACAGACACCAAAAATTTAAATTCTGTCTTCATTTCCTCACCCTCTAGTTGTTCCAAATCTCTATGAATTTCTTTGTTCAGATAAACACAGAGATAGATATTTGGAAGAATGCTTATAACCAAACCATTCTTGGCCACCTTTGACTACCATAATAAGAAAAATTGCATTATAAATTTCTTTGTTCTGTTGAACACAAAAATATATATTTTGAAGAATGTTGGAAAGCAAACAGTTTGGTTTGGTTACAAGCATTTGTACAAATTTATACAGATTTGGAACCACTTGAGGGTGGGTAAATGATGACAGAATTTTTATTTCTGGGTGAACTGTCCATTAAAGAAGTATAGGTAAAGGGATAGAAATACTACTAATATTATAAGTCAATTTTAGTTGAATAAATCTACAGTGCAACAATACAATGAAGTGTAACAATACAAAGCCTAAAAATCAATCCACATGGAAACATTTCCCTCCCTGGAGATCTCAGCGTTGTTCCCATCTGCCTCAGTGACCCTTAGTGGACATAATATGCTATTAAGGCACAGACATGGCACTCGTACCCATTTTCACCCTTGGGCAAACACAGACTGGCAGTGGCCGCCACATGCCTGGTCATTCAACCCTAAATGACTGTGACTCTTGTTACCGTCTCTTAGACCTTTTCTGAGTCATTATGTTATGAGGAGACGGTCTCTGTCATCCAGGGGTCAGGGAGCATTTGGGTCCAGACAGACAGAGGCTGCGGCACAGGTTATACAACTCACCCCCTCCTTAGGGTGTCTCTGATGCCCCAGACTGAACTCTCATGCCCTCTGAGTGCACTTCAACTATGAGAGGACTCTGCGAATATGCACTTTCAACTAAGTTCACCAAAACCTTTATCAGTGTGATTCATCAGACAGAGTAAGTGACAAACTTTGAAATTATGAGATTTTGTTGATGGCTTTGAGCATCATTAGCTTATAAGAAGTCATATTCTACCATCCTGAAGCACTGATTTTTTTGCTACAAGAGTCAATATTTGTTTTACCAAAACCAGTTGCATAGTTTCTACCCTGTTTTTACTCTATAAATAAAAAAAATGTTTACATCGGAAATCATATTAAACCTTGTACTGTAGATATGACATCACAACTATAGCGAATACTGAAAGCTTCATTTTTGCGTGTTGTTTCCAAAAATATTCTGGGAGCACTTTGTCTTGTAAATCTTGAAAATCTCGCCCAAAAATATTTCCTCTTCAAAATGCATTTTTTACTAACTGACACTGCCCCTAAAACATGCACGATACAGCAACGCATTTATTTCTGTCGCTTCCAGCTCTCGCCCCACTGTGCAGAAACTTCCGAATTCCTTCATTCCTCTCCACTTCCCTTCTTTCTTCTGGCTGAGATTCTTGTCAGTGCACTGCTGCATTCAGCCATAAACCCGACGTAAACAAAAAGTCCGACACACAGTCTACGCTCACATCATTAAAACAAGCTTGCATGAGATGACCCAAAAACACAGGGGTGTTTATATCACAAGCCTATTTCTGTTCCTCGTGGAAAACAAACCTTTTACAATACCAGGGCATCTTAGATATAGGAAGAAAACAACACTGGTGACATCTGTATTTGAAACTGTTAGGATTTAAACGGAGAATTGACACAATTGTGAGACACATTAAAGGATGCTTGACAGAACCAGAGTGTGCCTTCGAGAAGCATAAGAACAACAAAAAGAGAGCAACTAATTGGCTATTAGCATCAGTTGAGGACTTGCCTGGCCCCCTTTGGGCTGGTACTTGATGTTGTCAGTGGAACCGATCTTGGATTTGACGTTCTTGAGGTCAGGAAGCGGCTGGTTTAAGATGCGCAGCTGTTTGGGTGTAGTGGCAGGGGATTTTGGAGGTGTGCGGATGATGGCCACTTTCTTTTCCTGGGACAGCAGGCTGAGGGATTTAGGGGTGCCTGGAGTACGAGGTGTCCCTGGGGTACGGCAGGAGTAACTTGGAGGGGTGCCAGGAGTGATGGCAGTTGAGCCGGGCGTGCGGGGTGTGGAGTTGCCAACAGAGCGGGACCGAGCAGCCTCTGTGCCTTTAGAGGAAGACAGAACAGCTAGTTACAAAATAACCTCAGAATAGGAAACATGTAAAGGTGACTTAAACTTACATAGACTTAAAAATAAAACTTATAATTATTAATCATAAACTTAATATTAATCAGTATTTTTCTCACTTCCCACTCAAAAAGCAAACGCATCTTGTTTTAAGGTTTAGATATCTGGTCTGAAAAACGACCAAAAATGCTGATTAAGAAATAAGTCATTACTTTTTATTTACATTTTAATTGCAGATAATGTTGTTGAATGATGACTAAAAATTATGATGACGAAAAAGAAAGAACAAAAAAAGAAATCTCATCACTGATCAAAATTCACAAAACATTTATAAAAATATGATAACAAAAGTGTACCTGTACATGCAGAACAAAAAACCTAGGATGGACATAATGGGGGGAAAAATTTAAGTTTTACAGTGCCTATTAAAGTCATTCACCCACTTCTTTCAGTGACCCAGTGTCTTGGGTCACATGCTGTAACCCAATGGTTCTCAAACTTTTTCGTTGTAAGGCCCCCTTTGTGTTTAGTGCATTGCTTTGTGGCCCCCCAAATAAAGACTTATAATCTTAAACTTAGAGTTTTAATTAAACCAAAAACATATTCAGTTATACAATGCTGGAACATCAATTCTTTTATTTTTAGGATGTTTGATACCGTACAATTTCATAAAATGCCACAAAATCTGTCACCCCCTGGATCCATCTTGGGGCCCCCCAGGGGGCCCCGACCCCCAGTTTGAGAACCACTGCTGTAACATAAATGCAACAGGGGTGAATAGAATTTTATTGACACTGTATTCTCAAGCTGACTGTAACCTTGCACAGGATGGCCGGAATGGAAGACTGATGATAAACAGGGTTAAAGAGTCAGGACCACTCTATACCTGTCATACTAGCAGACCTGCCTGTCCTGTGCTCTGCTTTGACTTCAGTACGGAACGCTACAGACAGGGAGCAGGGGGAAAATGAGTTATAGAAGTTTCTGATGTAGAGATGAAACGGATGTTTTTTATACTGTCTTTTTATATTACAGTAAACTACTGTGTAAAAACAAACACTTAGCAGCAGCACTTCAGTGTTCTTCAGGCACCTTGAGAAAAGAGCTGTTACAGATTAAAGCTTTACAGGGATCATAGCTTAAAACTGAGCTAAAATGTATCAAATATTGAGTTTAAACATCCTGTGCCATTGGTAGTTCTGTGCCAGTAAGATTTTGAGCATCTGAGAAAAAATATATATATATCTCACAGATTCTAATCATTTATGATCATTCTGCTTTAAGTCTTGAGACTTGGCTGCTCTACAGCTAGTGTTGGTATATTTTATTTTATTTCATGTAATGTTTTTACTTTTAAATGACACATTTCTCAGACTTTGTTATTTTTTATTATGTGTAAGGTTGTGCATTTAACAACCGGTTACACATCTGACAACTGAAATACTGAAGAAAGTTTACATAGTTAAATAGTTAATAAAAAAACATTTTCCTATTTATTCCCCCTATAAGCATCACTTTATAATTACGTCTACATAAATTAATAAAATGCCTTTATATTACTTTATATAATATAAAACAGATCATTTTAATGGCCGTACAATGTTATCAGACAATACTCTCAACTACAAAGTTTAAACCATGGTTAGGCCTACTTGTAATGATGACACAAAAATTTCTCCTATACCACTTGTAGTATTAAAAGCAGAAAAAGGGGGTTAGAAACAGAGAGAAACAGACAACTAACTAGAAACATACGGAGGTACCTAGAGATAAATAGAGAGAGTGATAATTACATGTTGGCCTGCGTGGTGCCGTGGACCCAGAGCTGGTGATAGAAGTGGAACTCTCCTCATGTTCACCTGTATGCGGGCGGCGAGTAAGTATAGATGCTGGCCGTGGCAGGGACGACCTCTTCTCTGGGCTCCGAGACCCACCATCCTGAGGACAGAGTTATTATTCCAGTTAAAATGTCTGTAAACTTAAATACGAGCAATATACAGTTAGTCTCACAAAAAACAACTAGTTCACTATGTTCACTGTGTTCGTTAGTTAATAGAACTAGTTATACTAGTTCGTCCCCTGCTTACCTTAACTACAAGTACGTTTACTGAAACTTGTGGACCTGCTGAAGAAGGGCGGGGCTCATTAAGATCCCCCTCCCCCATTGGGCTGTTTTTATTGGAGGAGCAGACGGAGTAAGGTCGGGCTGGCACCAAGGCCGCTGCCCGCATTTTAGAGGTGGGGATCTTTGTTAGTGTTGTGGAATTGGAGGTCTAGGATGAGAGGACATTGACATGAAGGATTCATGCACAAGGATAAAAACCAAAACATGAATATGTATGTAATGGGTTATAATGAAACCAAACACAGAGAGAAAATGATATACCACTTAACAGAATGTTTAACCAAACAAAATGAGCAACATCCACAGATTTGGGAATTCAAGGTTTATAATCAAATACGTTTCTTTAAAAACCACTGAATAAATCACTCACCTAAAAATGGTCATTTACCCACATGGGTTTGGACTGACATGAGAATTAGTAAATAATGCTACTATTTTCATTTTTTGGTTTAAATATTCCTTTAAGGATGAAAATATGAAACACCAAGGTCATGTAAACATAATACACAGATGGCAAGTGCAGACAATGCAAAGATTAAAAAAACTCCACTGAGACTTGAAGCTCCTTTTCATTTGGGTATCTCTGTTTAACACTTTAGCCGACAAGTATATATTTAACTAGATAACTATCAACTGGAAACGGATAAGCTAATTTCTCCCTTAAATTACATAACATTTCCATCGGACATGGAGGTGGACTTACAAATGCCCGATCTCTGGAGTGCCTGGCCACACTGAAGGGCAGTCGTCCATCTGCAGATACTGTAATGAGTGAGACAAAGAGAAAACAACATGTTAAAGATGAGAAATACTCACTGGTCAATATTCTCGAATGAAATAACAAGTAACACTTACACTGGGGGAATTAACTAAACTGACCTGCTTACAGCAATATTTTGATTTAAAAATACTGATCGTTTCAGAGCGGGATAACAGCTCAAAATTTCTCGGTTTAATAAAACAGAATAGAGTACACTAAAGTGCTGCGACGGTTTAGTGAATTCCCCCTACAGAACAATAATAACACACAAACAAAAAGATCACAAATGCAGCATTGTGTACAAAAGCCGCCACACGTAATTGAACATTTAGAACGTCTATTTAATCATGTACTCTACTGAACTCTTGAAATTGGGCAATTTAGAGCCAAACGTGGAACGGACTGTTATACAACTGAATATTTTTATCTGCTGGAAAGCCCTCTGAATCAACTTGGCACAGAATAATACAGAATTCAAACATGAACTGTATTACATAACATAAGATACTTTCCAGTCGAGACTAATTGGACTGTTGCAGCAATGCGTTAGCTGTCCAACATAAAGTGAAGTTCAATCTCAAAGAGCTAACAATGGAACTTCATTATGGCACAATAAGTTTCTTTCCTCCAGTCAGATGGAGGCCATGTCTCTTAACCAAGAGATCAGAACTCCTTCAAACCATCAGTTGCCTGGCAACCAACACAGCTGGTCCCTCAATGCTGGAAAATGAACATCACAAAGGCAGTAAAATAGTAAATAGAGAATCACTGATGCTACTTCTCATAATTGTCTGAGAAGTCTGAAGGACAACCTTTAAAATCATCCATATAAAAACACAAACACGGTGATTGGACGCACCACATTTTCACAATATTCAATAATAAGCACTGCAATAAAAAGAAAAACAGGTGCAAATAAACTGAGAGAATAGTGTACATGCAGACAACAAAATGAAAATTCAAGATATGACTAAATAAATACATTACATAAACATGGAAAAACATGTCTCATTACAAATACTGCAATAATGGTAAATAATACTACACAATTTGTTACAAAAAATGTGTACAAAAGTAAAATGACACACAAGCACCAATGTAAAAACGGCATGCTGATGCTTATGTTTGCCAGCCACATTGAAGATCAGCTCCTCGTTGAAGATCACCTGTGGGTTTCCGCTTAACACACGCGTGATGTTGGGTAGGTCTAGGGTGCCTTACGGTAGTCTTTACAACACCCTTCCGCGAAGGAGAGCACGTCTGAATATCAGATTTTTTTGTGAAATCAGGCTTCTTAATCGCAGCTATAAGAGGCAGAAACAGAATCAAGGACAATCACAGCAGCAGCGAGATTCAGGAAAATGGATGTCATGATACAGTCATGTTCCTTAAATGATCAGTTAATCTTATAATAAAGGCCTGGTTTAACAAACAAGTCATAGAGAAAAATAACTAAACAATAAATAATCAGAGAAAATGAACAATATTTGCACACAATTTAACTTAAATTTAATGCATTTCGGATGTAAAAAATGTTAACAATACTAAGTGTTAAATGTGATACTGTACATGAATGTGAAAACAAACTTTAAACGTCGTTGGAAACATGCTGAAAGCTTTATTTTCCAAAAATGAAATATGAAAAAAAGTCACAGAAAAATAAAGTATGTGAGCAGTCGCAGGAACCTTTTTTCTTCTTCATCTCCTCTTTCTGGATGGGCACCGGCTCCTTGCGAACATGTTTACGCTCAGGGGTCATGATTCGTCCTTTGACCCTGCTGCCCTTAGTTTTCTGTTTGACCGGTTTCTCTGCATGCGGTTTCTTGACAGGGCTGGATTTGGGTAGAGGCTCAATCTTCTCAGTTGCTAAGCTCTTATCATCGTCTGCTGAACAAAGGAGGTGAAACAGGCACTCTTACACAAGCCTGTGAACATGCATGGACCTTTTTAGATAGTGAAACTAACTAATTGTAAAGTAGCAAATTAGCTCATTTCCAAATGTTTTTGCAACATTAAACCTAAGACAACAAGCTGACTTGAATACTTCTAAAAAGATTCATGCAAAAGAGATAATTTATTGAAAACTGAAAATTGCACCTTGCGTGTCCACCCAGGAGCTGTCTAAAATGGAGTCATCAATGGTAGTTTCATCTTTGTAGTCATCATAGTTTTGAGTAGGTGCTTCACTCTCTTGTATTTCTATCTCTTTAACTGGACAAACTGGAGGCTCAACTTGCTCTGGGACATCTATGACGACTTCTACACTGGCAGCCTCCATCTCTACTTCTTGTGCCATCTCCACAGACTCCTCCTCCTCTTCTTCTTCGAGGAGTTTTGGACGTTCCTCCTCAGTGGGGGCAGAGAAGCGTACACTGTGTCCAGAGACCTCTCCTTCATCAATGGTCTGCACCACTGTAATGAAATCATCTTCCACCATCACAACTGACTCAATTGCAGCTCGAGACTCAACAATGTCCTCTGCTGCCTTGGCTCCTTCATTCTCAACAAGATTAACCTCATCTTTCTCTACTTCAAACTCAGCTGGCTCCGATTTGACTGTCACTGGTTTCTCCTCCAAGGCCGGTTTTGTTTCTGGCATGATCTCTTCAGGCTCCTCAGCGATCTCAACATCTTCCTCAATTTCTTGAATCACAGTGGTGTCTACAGGAGCCTTCGCTGTCTCTGAAGGAACTGGGTGAGGTTGCTCCTCCACAGGTTTTTCTTCAAGGGGGTCCACAATAGTATCTTTCTGAATTACCTGTTGCTCAGAAGGTTTCTCCTCTGTCTTTGAAGGAGCTGGTGGGGGTTGCTCCTCAACAGCTTTCTTCTTGAGGGATTCCACTGTGTCTTTCTGCTTTACCTCCTGCTCAGAAGGCCTCTCCTCTCTAAAATACTTCTCAAAAGATCCAACGGGAGATAATCTATTAGGATCTGCTTTTAGAGCCTCTGGTGATTTGGGTTTTTCAGTTTCAACGATGTGGATTTTCTCCTCCTCTGTAGCACTTTCTACTGAAGATGCTGGGGATGGTCTGAGAGGTCTGGCAATCCTGTCCTTCGCAACTCCAGTGAGTTGGTACACATCTTCTGCATCAACCTCTTCATAGGCTTCCTGGTGAACAAGGTCTGGTTTATTCTTAACCTTCTCCCTGAGCTCTTGGAGCTCTCTTTCCTCCTCCACGCTTAAAGGCCGGTCCTCCATTTCTAATTTGCGTATTTGCCTCTCGTAGTCAGCTATTTCGGCTTCGGTTTCAGCTGCAAGTGTAGCATCAAGGTCAGACTTTGGTTCTTCCAGAGTAACCGTCACCTTTGGGGTAATAAAAGTTTCAACTTGCTTGTCTAAGTGTTCGTTCTCATTTTCAGGTGAAGTTACACTCATTTCTTGCAAAGTTTCAGCCTTGAAAGGATCAACTTTATCTTGCTTAGTCTCAGTAGTAGATTTTTCAGCAACTGTACTCTCACTTTCAAAGGAATCTTCCTTACTTTGCATTTCTTCTTCTGCTTTTACTTGTGGTGCAACAAACTCTTCTGTCTTCAGATCATCAGACCACAAACACTCCTTTTCACCTGCAACAAAACCAAGTTCCTTATCCTCTGAAATCACAGTGTTAAAGATATGAGGAGAAGTATCCAATGGACTGTACACATCTGCAGGGGATGGCATAGGACCAGAGTATTCACTAAAGACACAATATCCTTGCTCCTCCAATTGCATTTCCCTCTTTGCGGCCATTTGACTCGGATCACCTTTCAGTAAATGTGCTAAGGAATCACTCACCATAGAAGTCATGTCCATAGGAACAGACTTCCTCCTCAAAATATCTGGATCAGCGTTGTCTGATGCTAGCCTTGATCGCGTACCGGCCAGATCCAACATTTCAGGCAGATCTGGGGCCATGACTGTGCCGTTCTTGTAAAAGCCCTTCGCTTGGACAGGTGATTCTGGGGACTCAGCTTGTGGACTCTTACTTCCATCACTAACTGTGGTTTGGGGAGGTGGAGATGATGAAGTAGTTGTCTCCAGGATCAGAGGAAATTTAGGTATTTTATCCACTGAGGGAGTGGTGGCAGGAAGATAGTCAGCAGATTCGTCAAGGCTCCCGCTAGTATGAGACATGATGTCAGTAGCTAACGGAGAGAAGTTCCTGGGTCGCCCTTGGACGTCATGATCCATTGCACCAATGGTGACATTCAAAGAGTAGCTTCTCTGCTCTAGAGCCAGTTTTCCAGGAGACAGCCTGCAGTCATCTCTTCTGTCTACCGGTGAAGTAGTCTTTAATGTGTCTGCAGTACTTTTTGAAAGATCTGGATTGACTTCCAAGGACTGTGTTTGAGCTAGGGTACTGTAGCTGATTTCAGGAAGCGGGAGGTTACCAAGAGAGTCTTTCTGCTCCTCTGATGTAGTACTCAGCTCATAATACCCTTCCCCTTGAGACCCGGCAGCATCAGTCTTAATTGTAGTGGTCTCAAAATAAGCAGACATTCCAGATTTGTCCTTCATGTCCCCCTCTAGTTCATCAGGTTTTGCCATGGCTGTGATTTCCATTTGTTTGTCTTGTGCATGCCCTGATTCAGTCTCGTGTATATTGCTTAAGTCACATGTTTTTTCAGTTAAAGGCTCTATCACGTCACAACTTTGCCCATCAGGCCTTTCCAATGGACCTTCTAAAGGTTCTATGGCATGACCCAGGCCACTTGGAGGCAATTCAAAATCCTCCATGGGGTATGTTCTAGCAAAGGGGCTTTCTGGCATATCTGTGTCTCTGACAAGACTCTCGTAGGATGGGAGATCATCTAGGTGCATTGCAGATTCAGTGAAGTCCATGCCAATGGGATCTGTCCTCTCCGCTTCCATCTTCAAAGCTGAAAGCAAAGCTCAAGTAGTCTGCATTGTATTGCATTACTGTAATTCATAGTATAAATGTTTGCCAGGCCAACCACCACACAGAAAGGCAAAGCTCTTGGTCAAATGAACTTGCATTTTCAAAAAGCAGCAACTGAGATGAGACACACATACCAACTCAGTGATGAAGTGATGGCATGGATATGAATGGACCAACATGCAGACCCTGAACATTCAATGTAGGGTGGATGTGGTCCAAAAATGAGGAGGAAATGTCGAAGATGAAGGTCCAAGCAAGGTTCTGAAGTCAGTACACCAGCAGCTACATGGAATAGTTGATCTAAAGATGTCTGCTAAATAGATATTCAATGATTATAGGATTATGTGCATTGGATCTGTTATATTGATAACATTTCCAATCAAAAGATTATTTAACAATGGCTTGGTAAAAAGTCAAAAATGAGTTACAAGGTTTGATCTACAGGAATATACAAGAAGCTTGTTGGCAGGCACTAATTTTCCTCAAATCATATCATTTGCCTGATCATAATAAAGTGCCACGAAAAGAAGAAATTATGAACATGTGAGATTTAAATAAAAATAAATAAGTTGTTCAGACCACAACGTGAACCAAATGACATGACAATGCTTTACAAAAAGACAACATTAAAAATGAAAATTAACAAATAAAATAAAAATAAAATCAAGAAGCCATTACTTTTCAAATACCTTTGAAAATAAAGCAAAAAAAAGCACAATAGCACAGAGGATTCGCAGAATCCAAAACATAAAAATACAGGTGTTCATTTTGGAGCATGCAGCCCAGACCAACCATCTAGAAATATAGCTGGCAAAATGAAAGAAAAAACTTAGCAATGAATGGCAATCTATGGAAGAGGTCGACCTGGCAGCACTAGCATCAATAGTGAAATAAGCAAGTAAGGTTAAAGAAAAAGCTTCCTCAGTTAGCTAGCAGATGGAGGCAGCACTGGAAAAAAGCATTTAAGAAAGAGCAAAAGGAAGAAAATGACAGACAGACACAAAGCCCTGGCCACAAAAGCCGGTCACCATCGAGCCTGTGTTGCCTTGCAGCATCAGCAGATAGAGGAGATGTTTCAGCCATTCACCCAACATTGCCTTAAAAAGCTATCTTAATGCTTTCGCTCAGCGTTTTTGATGGGAGAAAGACAACATGCAGGTCATGAGAAGGATGGACACACCTTCTGCAGGGCTTTCATGCTTCCCTGCCTCCTCAGCTCGCCCATTAGGGGCCTGGTTGGCAGCTATAGCTGCCTGTGTGTGAACCTCGGCCTGCAAGCCGGGCAGAGCCTGGGCCTCGCCTATGACCTCTGCCCACTCTGGGAGCTCGGATGGGGGTTCCTGTTCAGGCTCCTCCCCACTCCACTGCTCCTCCTCATCCTCCTCCTCCTGTTCCTCTAGAGCTGCTGCTGTTGCTGCGGCTTCCGAAGTATCCTCCTCTTCCTCCTCCGCAGCTGAGAGACTCTCTATGGTCTCCTCTTCTTCATAAAGAGGGAGACAAGTGGAAACATCAAGACTACGGACAACACAGACTTGGGTTACTGGGGAATAAAAAGGTGGGACACTTTCAGCTCTATCAGTTATGAGGATGTCTAATGCCATTTGTGGTGCATCTATGTGAGATTTTCTTTGACTTTGAGATTATGTATTCATGGTAGATGATAGAGTATAAGGAATAAGATCATGCAGCGAAAGACTCCCTCTGGGTTCTTATTAAAGCAAGCAAGCTTTTCTTCCTCACCTGACTTAATATTTATTGCTTTATCAAACCCATGTAACAATTCTAATGCACAACGTACTATCTTGGATGATGGAAAAACAGTAAAAAAAATACAGGTGTGTATTATTTCCTGCTGATAGTGTTAATAAAACCTGATTTACTAATTCAGTAAGGGTTGTCGTTTAATAATGTGTCATTTTTTAGCCTTTTGGAAATATTAATATGCATATTTTGAAACTGCACAGATTGCAAGAGGTATCTCATAAAGCTGAGATCAGTCTATTAGCTTTGGCATTATTTTGGCAATAATTTAGCAATAATTTTAACTGCACAGAATGCAATCTGTAAATTGTGTGTTTTAGAATTAAATGATAAAATGTATTCATATTTTATTTGTATATTTTATTAATATTAATAAAAATCAAATATTACAGTGGGGTACAACATTCTGAGCACCCCTACTGAAAATCTATTTAAGTTTTTAAAAAGTTCACAAATTATATTATCAGCATACATGAAACATACAATGTACAGAATGTACAGATAACAAACTTATATCATCGGCATATCAGCAAAAAATAAAATGTACAATGTTTTTGTACTGCAATGTTTTAAAATGCTTTTGCTCTAAATACAGCATCTGGCATAGACAAATTTGTGTAAAATATGTCCATGTGATCATTTTGTACGCTTCAATAAAATCACAAGTTTGCTTATTTGATTAGTGACCTAGAAATCATCCAAATTCGTAAAAATTTTCTCATCAATTCACACCATGACGTTACTTTGTTTGCCATATTCATGTTCCGTTTATTTTCAGATTTCAATAAAATTTGGGAACTCAGAATTTCAATGTGAACTCAGAGAAGACCCCACTGTCTTGCAATATTAGTGATCATTTTCCAAGTCCAAGCCAAATTTTCCATCTCGGCTCCTTCATTTGTTCAATTATATTCTTCAACATGAAAACCGCCTTCCGCGCAACACACTTCACAATGCTGAACTGACCCCCTTAACTGAGATGGAACAAAAAGTGAAGGCGGACCACTAATGCAGGTCAAGCAGTTTTTGAGACATCAGAATTAATGTGAAACATTAATCGATTAATGTGAAATCATTCTCTACGAGAGGAAAAGATAAGGCTGACGCTCTCCCTGCTGGGAGCCAGGCTAGATATGGCAATGCAGACCACACCAGGTCATATCTCAGCAGGGTTCTGCAGTGGAGCGAGGGATGAGAAAGAATGAGTGCAACAAGGAAAAAAGAGAGAGAGCGGAAAAGACCACTAAAAAATAAATCCTAAAAAATGCTGCTTGCTTGGTTCAGATAACAATAACGGACCCTAATGAAAAGGTCGAAATTACATTTTAAAGGGACAGTTCACTCAAAAATGAAAATTCTGTCATCATTTACTCACCCTCAGGTAGTTCCACACCTCTACAAATTTCTTTGTTCTGCTGTAAACAAAGGAAAATATTTCAAGGAATGTAAGTATCCAAACAGATCTCATCCCCCATCTACTGTCATAGTAGGGAAAATAAATACTATGGGAGTCAATGGGGGATGAGATCTGTTTGGTTACTGACATTCTTCCAAATATCTTCCTTTGTGTTTAGCAGAACAAAGAAATGTATACAGGTTTGAAACAACCTGAGGGTGAGTAAATGATGACAGAATTTAGATTTGGTGAACTATCCTATCCTAACTTTCAATTTCATGTACACTGAAAATAAGCCATTTTTAGGGACTGTGATGACGAAATATGCTTGTGTGTATGGGCTATTATGTGAAGAGCTGAAAGTCATCCTGTGATCTACAGCACGTGTACATCAGCAGGTTGTAAAGATGGTAGGGTACAGATGCCAGGGAATGTATTTGGGTCTGATGAGGGACAATCAAAAGTACAGATGGACAGACAGGCTAACATACGGGCAAGACAGATGCAAAGACAAGAACACGGCAAACGGGCAAAGGAGAAAATGTGCACATTTTGCACAAATGTCCTGCTGATGGTGCAAGTCATTTGGATTTCAGAGACCTCATTTAATAGAGCACTTCATGACAGCCTGTGGCACAATGCTCATGTTTTTCATTGCATGGCACAACGATTTCACAAAATCCAAATGTCTTTCAATTGGAACACAGAGAAGACAAGGTACAAAAACTGATACCACCCCCACAAGACACGCTCCAGTCGGAGTGGGCACGACACAACAGAGACAAAAGACAGGAAGCGGCGGGCCAGAAAGAGAAAGAGGTGTTGATGCTGAGCCAAAGAAAGAAAGTGGGAGGAGAGAGAGAGAGAGAGAGAGAGGAGGAAGAAGGAGGGGGAGAGAATGGCAAAGAGGAACCATGCGTGGTTCACCTTCGATCTGTCTAAACGCGGCGGCCTGCCCTGGGGGGCGAGAGCCCGAGCGCGTCCACTCTGGGCTGAATAAAGGGTGTTCATAGTATTCCTCATCAGAGTGGTAGGGGTCATCCTCAGGCACAGACACTGAGATGGAGGGGGCGAGGAACTTGCACCTCTCGCGAGAATTTTGGAAGCGGCGGAGAGGACCTGCTTCCTCCTCATCCCCTACATCTACAAATAGACACAAGGAAAAGAACTGCAGGGAAATCTGGACAAAGAGACAGCGAGACAAAGAGACAGAGAGGAAAACAAAGTGGAAGAGGAAAAGAAAGAAGGTAGGAGGATAGAAAAGGTGCAGCAGATAGAGGAGGAAAAGAGTTCACAAGGTAAAGAGAAAAAGTAAAAAGGAGAGGAATCAGAATATGCTGAAAAAGAAGAGAAAAGAAAAAAGAGAGAAAGAAAGACAACAAGGGGCTAAGGAAAAGAAAGAGAAAACAAGAAAGGAGTTTGTGTACGAAGAAGAGAAGGACACACACAACACAACACAACACACACAGTATGGAGAAACACAAAACGTGACTGTAGCGGTGCTGTGTCATAACCAGAGACATTTTAAAGATTTGTTTGAACTTTGGAAGGTCTCGGGCTGAGGGAACTGTAATGTTTTGGTCTGCTTAAAGTCAACATGATATGGCAGAAGTAACCCATTTTACATCTGTAATGCGATGTTAAAGGAATAGTTCACTCAAAAAAAATCATTATTTGCTCACGCTCCAGTTGTTACAAACCTGTACATTTCTTTGTTGCGCTGAACACAAATAAGGATATTTTAATGAAAGTTTGTAACTAAGCTGTTTTGGTCACCATTGACTGCCATAGTAGGACAAAAGACTACAGAAAACGGCTTAGTTACAAACTTTCATTAAAATGTCTTCATTTTAATGTGATATCTGATACAAGCTTAATCTTATCCATCAACAAAATGTGAGTTTGCAGCTAAGTTTGAAGACCACTCGTGATTCAAGAGCTTATCAAGTGTAAAGCATCTGTTTTTAAATATATTGCTATTTGAAGTTTGACACTAAAAGCATTAAATTACTAAAATGACAAAAGCTATTGGACAAAGTTACTACATTTCGATAAAA
Source organism: Triplophysa rosa (assembly GCF_024868665.1). NCBI lineage: Eukaryota > Metazoa > Chordata > Actinopteri > Cypriniformes > Nemacheilidae > Triplophysa > Triplophysa rosa. Next base: position 6,446,757 of record NC_079895.1, read on the forward strand.
GATTACTGAACCAAGCACATAACATGAATGGTGAACAATCATTTGTGAATGATAAAAGCAGGTAAATGTATTATTAGTTCACTAAAAATGAAAATTATTTCATCATTTACTCACCCTCATGCCATTCCAAACCTGTATGATTTTCCTTCCGCAGAACACAAAAGAAGATATTTTTTAAGAATGTTGGTAACCAAACAAAACATTTCTCAAAATATCTTCTTCTGTGATCCACGGAAGAAAGAGTTATATACACATTTTAAATGACATGAAGATGAAAAATGATGACTTCTTTATTTTTGGGAGAACTATCCCTTTAAGAATTCTAAAATGGGGTCATTTACATTTCATGCTGACTTTATAAAGATCCTGTAAATATATGCTCACTGTACTTTCCGCTGAAGACTGTTAGTGGTTGGATAAGCGTTAAAGACGCTGTTGTTCAGTTTAGTAGCTCTAGAAAGTTATCTGAGCATGGCATTCAGCCGCCACAGGCAGTAGATACAAACACAGTCAAAACGAGCACAAGCCCATGACATCAACAGCACCTACAACACAACATGCAAAACTTAAGACGAGGACGCTTGGAGTAGACACAGAGGAAGTGAGAGAGGTTTAGAGCAATCAACAGATACTTAAAGGGGCTTTGGAGAGAGGATGAGCAGGCAATCTGAATGCCACACGGTTTCAGCAAACAGCCGGAAGAAACATCAGAAGAAACATTGGCAAACTGGTTGGCTGCAGCTGAGACCGAGCGGCATTCAGGTAAAGGTGAGAGGACAGGAGCTGGGCTCTCATGCATTCGGCGGAGTCCAGATCCATGATTGAGGGTTTGTTTGGTTAGGAGGAGGAGGAGGGGGTAGGGTCACTTTGACGTGGGTTTTTGATCAAGATAGCTCCCGGTGTTAGCATGATGAAGATGAGGCCATGTTTAACATCTGGAGATGCTGGATGAGGAAGAGGAGGTCGACTTGAATGATGTCAACAAAAGGTAAAGTTGATCCTGCAAACACTCCTTTGGATGGGCCCCACAGATCGGCTGAGCATGGGCATCGTGAGAGGGGTGACATCATCCTGAAAGGGGCGGGACTAGAAGGTGCCCCTGTCAGAACACCCTTTTTCTTGCCAGGGCGACCAAAATACTCATGTAAAAAAGGTCACGTTCTCTTAGTGGTTCTCACCTCTCTCCATACACAGTCACTCACAGAGAGAAGCATGACCCTACCTTGTTCCAGCGGTCCAAAATGCTCTGCTGCCGGGGACGGTGGAGGAGAGGGCGGCAGGTTTGCAGAGTCTTCCACTACAGACAAACAGAAGAAAAAGAGATTGAGACAAAGTTTAAGATCAGATATACATAGTTTGGGTGTCACTGTGGCTCTTTTGCAAAACACTGCAAACTGTCTATATATGCATGGTTTCTCAGCCCATGTGTATCTATTAGATGTTTTTTGGGGCCTTTGTGCTACTTATAAAAACAAGTAAAGAAATACAAAAAGTCCACATGTGAATGCTGGCCCACAGCTCTTTTTCTAATCTTGCGAAAGCAATATTTCTGTACACAGCAATATTTCTGTTCACTGGACCAATGAAACCTGGTGAAAATGTCTTCACAAGAAAAAATATATTCACAAAAGGGACTATTTTTCATATCTTAAAATGCAATTAGCTCATAAAGACCATCAGGGGGTAAACAGATAATAACAATAAATGTGAATGCACAATTCACACAAAGATATAAACAGGTTGTGTGTATTTGTGAGGCTAGAGTTGGGAATTAAACTATTCCATAAAACATCTGAAAATTATGAGTTTCATATACATTTGTAATAGTATTATATGTTTACTGTAAATACTGTTTTGTTGATATCTGAAATTCTAAACTTTTTTATTTTTCCGCAAACTTCTTGAAGATCATTCACAGACCTGTGAAGAAACCAGAATTGTTACGTGGAATTAGAGCCAGAATCAGTCCTTAAAGTTATTTGTAAGGATATGCTGAGCAGAGAGTAAGCCAGGCTCAGGATTTTAATGCCGAATGCTTTGCTGTCTCTAATCCTTTGAGCTCTTCTGACAGACTGACTCAACATCAAGCGTATGAGCACAGAAATCAGTTTTTTGCTGACTAATTCCTACACAGCAAGTGCAAGGTCTTTTAGAGGAAGCCCTGAGCAATAGATATTTCATTTCACTTTTTTCTTTCAGAGCCTGAAAATAAAGCATCTCCTAAGTATGTGTTACAGAAACTTCCTGGCTTAAGTTTTAAGATATGACAAGTGCAAAGAGAATCTTAATTGAAATTGCCATTGTTGCTAAACAGGTAGCATATAGGGGCAGTTTTCCGGACAGGGATTAGTTTAAATCAGGACTAGGCCTTGGTTAAATTAGGATATTTAAGTTGTTTTTAAAAACATACTTTGCAAAACATTACTGGTGGGCATCTTGAGACAAAACAATCGCACTGATGTTTTAAGATAAATCAGTGCAAGTTGTTTTCGATTAAGACACCTCTAACATTTAAGTTAGTCTGGGACTAGGCTTAAACCCTGTCTGGGAAACAGCCCCATAGAGTTTGGTTGTTGCTGGAATGCAAGTTTGAAGAACTGAAAATGTAGTTCTGTTCAGACCTCAATAAATCCATATTACTAAGACAATGACAAAGAGTTGCCATTCCAAGTGCAGTTTTTATTATATTCTTGGACTCAATGTTTTCATTATCGTTCTTGGACTTATTCTCTTGTATTAGTTAATTTTAATTAAATGTAATTAAATTATAAAAAGCACAGTTTAGTTGAAAGAAAAAGCACTGCACCAAAATTGTGTATGTAGTAAATAAACAACTGTAATGTGGTTAATCAATGTCATAAAAATACACTATACTAGTAATAAAAAAATTAAAACACATCTGGGCTCAAAATCCTTCAGTTTTGTTTTTTGAAATATTCACGAAGAGGTCACATATATGTGAAGTCATCAACAGACTGCACAGTTTATATAAAGTCTCAATAATGAAATCGGTGGTTACTGTAACACACACGCAACAAATGAAACTCAAACATTTCCTTGAACTTTCAAAACCAAAAATCTCAAATAAAACCATGCAACAAAATGACTCACAAAAGACATGCAACACGACCACAGAAACATGAAAAAATATCCACTACTTTTAGCATGATGCCAGACATAAGAGAGAGAAAGACAGAATGTCTGCTGAGGGTTCGCCCTCGCTGTAACCCTATGTTGGCACACACGCACACAGATAGCCAGGGGCAGTGTGGGTGCAAAAATCAAGCAGAGAGGAGCTTAGACAGGCCAGCTGTCAGGGCAGATATGCCATTATGAAGTAAAGAAAGCCCTGGTGAGCCTCTCCACTGCTTTGATCAGTTCACACATTACACACACGAAATGGACAGACACAATAACACTAACCACACATCACAGAGATAGAAGTCAGCAAAACACACACAAAAATACCCACATCAAAAACAACACTATTCCCACTGCCCTCTGCTTTTACCTTCTTATCTCCACACATAGTATCACACAAACACAATAAAGCCCTTTAGACCAGGCCTGAGTACATCTCGCTTCCAGTATCCCAGAGTTCTCTCCTGCATATCCTACCTGAGGGCAGCCTGACGGCAGAGTCTGGATTTGGCTCCTGCTCTCCTTTGAGTACCGCGACCGCTTCAGCTGTTACCTCCTGCACGATCCTCGCGGACACTTGTTCTGTGCGACACATACATACACATGCATCAACTCACATGCCATGAGCATGTAGACAAGCAAATTTTCACATATTCACAACATACACCGAGTAGCTCACTTTCCTAGATCATACTAGCATGGTTGAACCAAACACGTTTTTCATACTTAATACATCCTTGCTGTCCTAAAAAAGGGTGGGGCTACACTGAGATTTCAGACAATGAGAATGAGGCAGCATCACACTGTAAGCGAAAGACAGTTGTGCACACATATGGTAGCCCACATACAGTCACACACGCATTTCTACACTAAATATTAGGGATGCACCCTAGAATGACCACTTTACCACTTTTTACAAACAATGATTGGCTGACAGATATCTGTCACTTTCTCACTTACTGTATTTGAACTCGTCACTCAGAGATCATTAAGATCATTGTTTCAATCATGTTTTAGGCTTGCAAAGTTAAAAAACACATGCATTAAGATATACTAACCTTATACAACTCAGTGCCTTTTTGCAGTTAATAAATGAACTGATACATACGGAAGAGTATTAGGGCCAAGCAATAAAAAAATATATAAAACCGTTTTGAGATTAAAGTCATTATAATGCGAAATTAAACCTGCAGTTTTTCTGGGAAAAAAGTCTAAATTAAATGTTGAGAATAAACTCAATAAATTTCGAGAATAAAGTTGTTGTGTTTCGAGAAAAAATTCATTAAATTTCGAGAAAAAAAACTCGAAATAAAATGTCGACAATGAACTCACTATACTTTGAGAATAAAGTCGTGTTAAAAACGTGTTAAATTCTTCTAAAGAGACCCAGCCGCTGATAGTATTTCTTTGTTACTGAAGGAAAGCCTAAAGTATAGCTTGACTAAGTGATACAACTCTGCCATGTCCTCATTCAGTACTACGCAATGAACATGACCCTGGTATAGGATAAATGTTTATTCTCGATATTTTATTTCGACTTTTTTCCACTAAATTTAACGAGTTTTTTCTCGAAACACAACGACTTTATTCTCAAAGTATAGTGAGTTTATTGTCGACATTTTATTTCAAGTTTTTTTTCTCGAAATTTAACGAGTTTTTTCTCGAAACACAACGACTTTATTCTCAAAGTATAGTGAGTTTATTGTCGACATTTTATTTCGAGTTTTTTTTCTCAAAATTTAACGAGTTTTTTCTCGAAACACAACGACTTTATTCTCGAAATTTATTGAGTTTATTCTCAACATTTAATTTCGACTTTTTTCCCCGAAAAACTGCGGGTTTAATTTCGTATTATAATGACTTTAATCTCAAAACGGTTTTATATATTTTTTATTGCTTGGCCCTAATACTCTTCCGTAAATACATCAGTTTGTTATACTGGCTTTTTTAATGCTACATGTTACACATTGCTGTGTGTAATATTTAGGAGGATCTATTGACAGAAATGCAATACAATATACATAACCATGTCTTCAGAGGTGTATAAAGACACTACATAATGAAGCGTTATGTTTTTATTACCTTAAAATTAGGTATTTCTATCTACATACAGTGTGGATCCCCTTACATTGAATTTGCCATGTTGCTTCTACAGTAGAACGGACAAACTGCTCTACAGAGCACATTTCGTAAATACGTTATCTCCTTCTGCAAAGAAGCAAAAACGTGACAACATCTTTGTCCTATGTCAGCCACCGTAGTGCTTCGAAAGGGAGGGTTGAGCAGTGGAGTAAGCCAATGGTGGCAATTCGCAACCTCACCGCTAGATGACGCTAAAATCTCCACAATGCTCCTTTAAACTGATTTAAGATCAATTGTCTCTAATTTCAACTTCAGTATCAAAAACAGCAATAAAGCTATGAACTATAAAGCAAACTTAACCTATTGTTAGTGCAAAACTAAAAATCATTCTGTTCATTTTTTTAAATTATGGACTAAGTTAAAGGAAACATGTGAATGTTTTTAATTAACTTCTTTGATCTATTATTTGCACTAACTGTTTGATGTGTCTTAAGTTGTTTGATGGTTAACTTTTTGTGCTGCCATTTTAGCCAGGACTCCCTGGAAGAAGAGATGTACATCTCAATGGGACTATCCTGGTAAAACAACAATAAATAAATACATTTTATAACCTACACTTGTAATAGAGTCGACATAGAGGCAGTGTTAGAATCCATATGCAGACGTTTAATGAAGGGTAATCTTAATACAATCCAGTAAGCACATCCGTGGTCAATAAACAGGCAGTAAATCAGTAACAAAGGGTCAGTCCAATCAGGCAAACAAAGCAGTAGCAGTAATCCAATAAACGTAAATCCAATAGCAAGCACAATGGTCATAACAGGTAATCAAAGTAGTATAAACGCTTGGTAAGGCAGAAAGGGTATAACTGGCAATACTTCGCAACATGTGGCAGGCATGGTTTGTTTAAATATGGCCGACACAGGAAGTGAGGGCGTGGCATGAAAGTCCACTCTAGAATTCCGGAGATGGCTCCCTCTGGTGGGTGGCTGGTTGACTAGCAGCCCTAGTCCTTACAACACTGCACAAGGTTGAACATTTTTAATTCTTTAAAATATTCCCTAATTTCTATTTTTGCACCATCATCTAGGGCTAAACCAATAACAAAATATCTGTCACCTGTTAAGACAGAAAGTCATATTAACACAAAAGAGAAAGCGTTCATCATTTTATCATGTAGAGCTTTGTTAGGTCACAGTATTACAATGAAAACCTAAACCAAAGGATTTTAGAAAATTAATAACACCACGTTATTAAAGAGCTTAGTAAATTTCCAGAACTGTTCTTTTTTTTAAACACTTCTATGCAATTCTACACCAAATAAAATGACTTTGCGGCTTCCATTCTGTAATATCTCTCATTTGTGCAAGTGTATTGATTGAAACTTTTGCTCAGTGGACATACAATGGAGGAAAACACTCTCTTTAAAAGAAAAAATGCTTAAAACAGCAAGAAAATTGGCAGCACTTTGAGAGGGTAAATCGTCATGGTAACAGCAGATAGGGAAGGTATAAGCGGATACTGCAACAAATTAAGTTCCCATCCCACGGATTGGCTGGCAAGGCTGATCCAGGGATAGATTTTAAAAAGCGCTAATAAAAGTATCCCTCGGCTCTTGAAGACACTCACACACTTGCTGCATTCTTACAACACACCAGAGAGCTTCGGTTTTAATGGCATCAATTATTCAATGTAAATTATAGACAAATCGACTTCGCGTTGACCACCCATGGTTGCCTACAAATCCATAAATATGTAGGTAAACACAGATTAAGAAACGGATCTTTGAACAGAATATTTTCAAGCATTCCATACAGGAATGATCAACTTACACGTGCACGGACATGAGACTGACACATTAGCACCAGTGAAGGTAAACATTGCAGCGATTCTTACGTCAAAGCTTTCTATAGAGATACAAAGTGATTAAGGGCCATTAGCTACTCCCACTCTCTCTCCAGCGAAAACAGACTGCGTGATGGGAGTCAGCAATGCATCGCTTTTATTTCTTGTGCACTTTCAGGCACAATTTCCGCCCACCTTACAGTCCCAGCAACATCCCACGCACTCACAGACACACACACAGAAAGGGAAGAGAGTTTTGTTCAATACCCATCAGAATAATGTTCACCCACGCAGCTATGACTCCAGTTCATGGTATGCCATCAACCTGCGGTCAGACTGAGCCGAGACCAGTATCTCTAGTGGAGACTCACATTTAAGGAATAGTCGAACATCATTTATTCCCCTTCACAGTGTTTTAAACCTGTATGGCTGTTTTGATTTCACCAGAACTAAGAAAAATGTTTGAAGAATCGCCAATGGGTTAGTGATCACTCGAAAAGAACAGAAAAAAAGGCTGAAAATTGTGTGCTCTATTAGGCTATATAATAATGTAATACCTATAAAAATCGAATGTTTTAAACACAAATGCGTTTGTCCTTCTTGTAGCTTGACAGCCTTGGTCAATATGAGCTGCCACTGTAAAAAAAAAAGAGGTTTTTAAGAAAAAATGAGATTTGAAAGTAAATAATAAATGTTCACTTCTAAAATCCTGACAAGTATCATCATTTATAACTTCCTGGAAATAGATGTGTACTATGTAATAAAACATGTACAATAACAAATTACATAAGCTAATTTGCACAACCAGTTTTTTGGTATGACTCAACAGAAGAGCAGAGATCGGAGAGACACAAAGAAACGATGCACTTACATATTTTTTGCTCTTCCGCTCTCTCACTCATTCCTTGCCAAAGCAAATGAACTATATTAACTTATACCTACAAAATATGGCCAACCATTTATCTACTGTTTTTTCAGTATACCTGTGCTTTCTATTTCTCACCATGTCTGTAAAGTGATGTCACTCCAGATTAATTTTAAATGCAAACCTGGCCAGTCCATGCCTGTCTTTGTGTCTGGCAGATGAGTAGTTTGTCTAGCACATCAGCTCCCCAGCATCCTCAAACCCCCTTTAACTGTCCACACCCGTCTGCGTGAGATGTGCTCAGATTGCAGACGGGTTTGCCACAAGATCACAGAGCAAATAATGCGAGTAAATATCTAATAATGTAAAACAAGCACATGCACATAAGAATGTGAAAAACACTGTGTTGTACTGTATGTATTATTCCCATTTCTCTTTTGGCGTGTTTTAAAAAAAGTCAGGTCTACTTGCATGCATTGGTACATCAGTACATCTCTAACAAGCACATATTTAAGCTCCAGTATATCTGTACTGTACTACTTGACTAGTCCGATTAAGCTGCTATTTTAGTGCGAGGTGCCACTTAAACCTAGAGAGAACCTCTATGCAACCCATTAGAAAAATCAAAGCTCTTACCAAAAAGTGTAATGTCGGTTATCTGGATGTCTGGAGGCAAATGCTTCCCTGTGCACCCTGAATCGTGTCTGCCTGCCAAAAGCAAAGCCGGTGAGGAAGGAGGGAGATGGCTGGGTACTCCATGCCAGGACTCCCCCGCCAAAGAGCTGAGCCGTTGCCACAGCAACACACAGCCTGGGCCCAATCTGAATGGTCTCCCAGCATGCCTCGCCTGTGGATTTTGCCACCCTCGGTATGCGAGTCACACGCAGCCATATTACCGATTCTGTACATCTGTGCTTTTATCGCACCGTTTTATCATGATGTCTCTTTATGACAGATTTTAGAGGTCACCTTTGTCCAAAGAGACCGATACAATGCAAAAACTCCCCTGGACCAGCCAAGGTTTGAGTGCCTCGTTCAAGACCACAATGGTGATACTCTTTACTCTTTATAAAATATAGTCCTATCAATAGAAATCATTTTCTTTAAATAAAATTTGGATTTTTTTGTATTTCGTAATAAAAAAAGCATGGAACACATTCAGTCTTAAACAGTGGAGTTTGCATGCAGCTCCACCCATCCCGTGCACCGTTCCAGGACACTACACTTTTCAACACAGCCTCTTTAATTCAAGCCAACAGCACCATGGCAAGCACTACATCTCTCTTTACTCTTTACTCTCCCTCTCAAGTGCCTCGATCTTTATGCAAAGTAATGTCTTGTGTCACACAGCGTCTCAGTCTAGCACCTCTTGTGTGTCTGAAGTTTATGGCCCATACTCCTGTGAATTACAGCGTATGGCTTTCTCTGCCCAGACGATAAATATTTGAATGCTTTGTGTATTCTATAACTTTTAATATTCAAATTTGCTTTGACAAACAAGTCTGCAATGAACCATGAGATGTGTTGAGATCTCTTCTGAAACTCCAATGGAGACAGTTGTGAGAATACTGGGCTCTGTTTGTCAGACGAAACAAAGTCTCTATTTTATCTCCATTTAATCTCATTGTCAAGGAGAAACAATTGAATTATTAAAGAAATAGTTAAACAGTGATTTTTCCCTTGGGTACAGCTCCTAATGGAGACATCATCAGAGTGTCTCCTTTAAAGCTGGGCAATGCTCGCATTAAAAAAACTACAGAAATATGAAAGCATAACTGCCTGGAATGATTAATTAAACACACAGACCTGAGTAAAAGAAATGGGTTATTCTCACAGTGATTTACGATGGGGGTCTGTTAAAGATAAACGCACGAGTGATGCTAACACAGCCCTGGTTGAAGGATGGTTAGCATTAGCATTGGGAATTCCTTATCCATCACTCACTGTCAGGGATCGGTGCAGTGATCTTTTCTGCCCAACTTTATGCAGTATTAAGTATTTATGAGGGTGACGGGGGAACTGTGTTGATTCATATAGTGGACAATGCAGGAATGCAGAGGCATCTCATGAATACTTAAAACTGCCAAAAATCATATGATGAGATGGCGCCAATGTTAAGCAAAATCGAGAATGTCACATCTGAATTGGCCGCAATGTAAGTAAATTGGCAAATTAAGTATTCGTCCACCCTAGTCTTCAAAATTATTTTTTATTATTTTTAATTTTATACTGTATGTATAATATTCAGCCACGGAAAAAAATTAAGAAACCATTTCAAAATTATTTTCAGTTTTTCTGAATTTACTATTTATAATTTACTATGTATGTGTTTAAGTAAAATTATTATTTTTTGCATTCTGTGAACTACTAACAATATTTCTCCTAAACTAAAAAAAAAATACTATATTTATTTATCTGCTGAAAATGAAACTGAAGAAACAGGTCAAAATAACAGAAAACATGCTCTGTTTTCTTAGACCTCAAATACGGCAAAGAAAACTCATATCCACTTTTAAGCAATACAACAGTAATATTTGTCCATGTATTTAGGAAAAGTTCAAAAGTAATTTTTTATGTGTTATCCTTGATTTTTATCACAGTTTTCGTGTGTCTTGTCATTCTGTCAGTCTTTCACATTTCTGTTGAATGACTTTGTCACTTGTTAGATGGTGAAATTTTGGTGAAATTTGGAATGGTCTGTTAATTTTTTCACGGCTGTATATGTTTAAATTCTACAGAACATATAATCTCATAACCATTTTTCTTTATTTTAATTTTTTTATACTTTTATTTTTATTCCTAATCTATACAATTTTTATTAAAAAAACTGTGAGGAGGGAGTACCAAGCATTTAAGCAGATGCCATACTGGTTGTGTATGGGACCAATAAAAGCAGGAAAGAAGCAAAAAAAGATACTGTGAACAAAAAAATAGAGAGATTTCCCAGGGTGATGATATAAGGTGATATGTGATCCCGTCTAGAGAGAAGCTTCAGACAGAGCTGTACTACAGATCGATAATAACTCTAGTCAAATATACAAAGGGGAATTCACTAAGAATGAATTGCACTCGCTCATAACTTTATTTTAATTTGCTGCCTGTGTTGTTTTAGCACTCGAATCACTAAAGTAATTACGCAAATCAGGTAACGGTGCAAACATAGACATAAAATTAGTGCTGAACATAATTTGCACGGCACGATTCTCCATCTTGGAGGCTGGCTTGTACGTGGTGGAGGATGCGACAGACTCCGCAAGGACTGTACAGTGGCTGGGTTACTGGATTGCAGATGATAAACAATGTGCTAAACACAGCCCCATTTACTACATTCATCCTGCAGTTTCCATCTATGTCAGGTATGGGAAGGCAGGTGAGCTGTCAAATGTGTGATTCATTAAGTGCCGGTGTCTGTAAGCAAAGTGCAGGTTAGGATGACTGTCTCTTCATCTATCCTATGCATCCATCTCTTTCTCTACATATTTTAATCTGAACATTTCTGCTGATGTGTCTGTTCTCAACCCCCACCCCCTTTTCACCCCTTAACACAGAAACCATTCAGTACAAACCTATCACATGTTAACATCTCAAAAACGTGTTTTACTGCTTTATGACTGTTCAAAACCCCAAATGAAATATAAAAGATCTTAACAACACCGTCCCAAGTGTATCAAAGTCTGCATCAAAAGAGAGAAATGAGATTTCAGTATGCACTCAGACTGTATGATCTATGCTATCTAAATGCTTACTGCAAGTCAAAATACACTAATTTGCATCTATCTTTATTTATCATTACAAAATTTGGAGTGGGGGGAGCATATTTGTCATAACAACTAATGGTCATAAAGGAAATCTTAAAGTTTACAGACCACAATTTTTTACTTGATACTTGATTTTGGAGTGAACTGGCATACCTTGTGAATTTTCCCTCAAATAGTTGAAATCATGCATATGTTGTTATGCCTGTTCGTGCATGTACTATATACCCTCACAAGTGCACATCACTGCTGGTATTGTTTGGCTGTGTGTAATAGGTAGTTATGGTCCATCATTATAGGGGTGATTAGCAGCACCACTCCCTCCCCCTGAGCAGAACACACAGCACCATCTCTCACTATCACAGGGTTGCCATGGCAGCCGCTGCCCTACAATTTACTCTGCCAAACCTTTGTTGAGCATCCCTACAATCTTTTACATTTTTTCTGCTGACACAAGAGAAGCGCCACCTCAATTTCTTTATCGTGCACCCCCGAGGCATCAAACATACCGAGACGGGGATGCTCCAGCTGAACTTCCTCATGCCAAAGATTCTGCACTCACAAGTATCTAAAACAAGATTAAACGATTTCAGAGAAACGCGCACAAAGGCATAACACAGCACGACTTTTAAAATCGTAACAGTCTGTTATTAACCTTGGTCTATCATTGCTATGGAAAGAACTGGAGATAATTGTCCACTCTTGGTTAATTATGTCATTCCTTTCGTTGGCATTATTATATATATTATTATATAGCTTTCCTGTAGCTCAGTGGTAAGAGCATTGCGTTAACAAGACAAGGTTGTGGGTTCGATCCCAGGGATTGCACATGCCTATGTATAAATGTATAGGATAAAGCAATGTAAGTCGCTTTAGATAAAAGCGTCTGCCAAATGCATAAATGTAAATGTAAATGTAAATTATTAGGTGTCATACATTAAGGAGCGCGGGGAGCTTCGCCCCTGCTGTAGTTCTCTTTGGATAATATGCAGTTTGACTGCTATGAATTATCTGTCTGAATATTTCAGTAATGCAGGAATTTTGGGACCATATAATCCACTCATGCAATAAAAGTCCAAAAAGACCTCTAGTCTCATCCTGTGATAGCACACTCACAGATTGACATTTAATATATATTGCGCACCAAAACTGTAAGGAATGGATACAATGAAACTTCAGATTTATGTCTAAGAAATAGTCTGGAATATTTCTGGAGGGATACAACTACACATTCTTTTCTGTTTCCGTGAATAACCACTTTGCTGGGATGGGGGCATGTCATGAGTAAAAATCTATTTCACAGTACAAGTCATTTTTATTATACTATAACAATTTACACAGTATATTTATGACGTTTTATACATTTAGAAACCCAAATCACGTCCAGACCACGGATGTTTTTTTAATAATAAACTGCCACTCCTGCGTAGGATTTGTTTTTGAGTTGTCCTGATCTGTGTGTTTAACAAGTAAAATGCCTGTCTCGTGTACAATGTCTCACATTGTGCATTGCTTCTTTACACACCACAGTTTAGAAAAATCTATTGACAAATCAGATTTGTCATTTGCCATTTTATTCCTTTACAATTGCACATACTGTACCTTTATATCGTCCTTACCATTCACAAAGCCACATCTTTAGTCTAGCCAAGAAGGCCAGTCTATATCATATTTAATCTATTTCAGCATGCCTCCCCCTTAAACCAGCACATATAAAAACACAACAAACTGAGTTGGTCCCTTTACAGATTGATCAGTCTGTCTGAGTGGGCAGCACTTGGCCAAAAGAGTATCTGGCTACCCAACACTTCTTGAATTCTACCCTATGAAAATCAACATATGTAAATCAGCTATTTCAAAGTAAACAATCCCAAACAAGTGAAACCAATCAAACCATAGAGAACTTTTCTCTGCCGCATATTCAATCTCTGTGGACATAATACTCATGTCAAATTATATCCATGTTTTATTCCTTACCTGCAGTCACAGCGTGTCCAGAGGTTAGATCTCCGTTGAAACCATTCTCTTTGGCATATGAGGTGGCAGAACCAGCTTGGGCACCACCTGGCTGGCAAGCCCTGTAGGAGGAAGAGAAGCCATTCTCTCCATGCCCACCTGGGGAGGATGAGCCCTGGGCTCCCGGCGTTGACCACTGGGGGCCGCTGTCCTCAGGTTGCCGACCGTCTGCCATCTGAACCAGAGAGGAGGGGGTCACTCCTTACTCCTAAAAGACAAAGAAGCAGTGTCAGTGAACAAATCTGAATTGCTGTGTTTGGAACAGTGTACTACCATATTATCTTTATTGTTTCTGCAATATAGTATGCATACTTTTTGTATATACCTGAGGAATACCTGAGCTACTCATTGTTTACTCGTTGTATCCCATGACATTGTATCCTACAAGGCAACGCATTTAACTTGCCCTTTCATTTTACAACTTTTCAGTTTAATGACCAAAACTTTGACATGTAATTGCTACAGTGCTTCATACTGAGAGGTCTTTTTACACCCAATGCATTTGCACATTTAGTAGGAATGCTAAATTATGAAAAAATTCATCACACAACACGATTACTTATTGAATTGGGAAACAAAGTCAATAAATGTGTACATTATTAATTAATGACTTGTCAAATTAACGCTGGATTCCACTTAAAAAATACATTTAAAAATAGATATGCATGAATGCATACATTCGAATAATTAAAATAAAAATAAAAATGTAAATTAAATTAAATAAGACAATCCTTGCGAACTGAAATGTGGTACAATAATAGTTACCTTGATCGTTTCATTTTCATAATTGTTGATAGCCAAAATTAAAATCGATCACGATTAATTGTGCAGCCCTTAACATTTAGTCAGGATTGATAACACACTTTCTTATGTAAAGCATTAATTCAATCAATTTCAGCAAAGTAACTTAAAGTTCGTCTCGCCTCAAGTAAATGTATCTCTTTTTAAGGATGAAAAAAGGGGGCGGTTATAGGCCAGAACAAGATGCAAACTGGACCAGACTATATGTGGAGGGACATTATAGGCTGGAGAGGCGAGAATATGTTTGAGGATGCCAGAAAATCGCAGAAAACCTGCTCCAAAAGCAGATTGTTTAAAAAAAGAAAACAGTATCAAAGTAAACTGCCGTTAATTCGACCAAAATACATATTCCATTATTCAATGAAGCTACACATGAACAAAAACAATGAAAAAGCAGAATTAAAATATAACAACTTATTTTACTAAACGTATTAGGTTCATATACGTTTACTTGCTATACAAATACTAAACTTATATGAACATTTAATATTACACAAGGCATACATTTGTTTGTTAGTCATACTAGTTTTACTAGTCATATCATATCCTAGGGTGCAGCAGGATCACCACCAGATTTTATTCACCTCTAAATTCCCAATGTAACCTCTGGTTATAGCAAATGTCATTCACTCCTGTCGGCTATGCAAGTTTCATGGGTGATAAAAAATGTACTATGTCACAAGAAGGGCATTAGCCTCCATAAATAATAATGAAAAGCAGAGACAAGAGAAGACGGACATCTTCACAGCACCAGCAATTAAAGACAAGTCAAGAGTTTTAGAGTGGTAACTTGTAATTCGTAATCTGTAGTGTCTGCTTGTGCCGTCTCTGCCCTCTCTCTTTCAGTTGGGAACTGACTTTGGGCCACCAGAGATGCCCATGATATCTTATTTGCTCTGTGGTGTTTCTGAAGGGCATCAGTGTTTCTAATATAGTCATTGATGATGGCTTTGATCAGCCAGCACTTATTTCTTTCTGACTGACAGTAAATCCATAAGGAACACCGCCTTCTTTTCCTTTTTCTCTCTCTCACTACCTCTCTTTCCATCCCGCAATCCCGCAATCCCTCTCTGGGTGTTTTTGAGAGTACTGTATATCTCAAAGCTTTTAGGATTAGTGCAACTGGTTGTAAATGAAGTTTTAGAATGACTGCTTGTCATGGTTATGCAGGTTTTGAAACAGTGGCAGAAAAGGTCAAATATAGCTAGCTCAACCGAAAACAACCCTCTAGAAAAAATATGTATTTAGCTACATGGAACATGGAAGAAGTGACATGCTATATTTAAGATTCAAAAAGTTTGAATTGATTGAAAAGATTGTGGCGTTTAACATTTGTCCGTCACCGCCACTGATCTAGGCCACTCTTCAACCACACTTCAACTCCTCCGAAGACAGGTCAGTACTTCTGAAAATGCAATGTGACTCACAGGCAGATAGCAAAAAGTGTGGGCAGTTTCACTCTTTTTTGCTGTTTACAGAGCCCAGGGCTGTCTGGTGTGTCTATGTGTAGTTTCTCAGGACATCGGTTTCAACACTATCTGTTAGCTGAAAAAAAAACATTTTATGTGGGGAAAAAGTACTTTAAGGTAAGTTTCGGAAACACATTGAGATATGTTGCAAGAAAGTGACAAAATCAAAAATGCAAGCAAAGCTTGTGCCACAGGACCAAAAAAAGGTCAACTGCACTGTCTTCTGGTCACTTCGAAGCTGCAAATCACTGTATGTGTGAACGTCACTTCAGAGTGACAGAGACAGACATTCAGGATAACCCAGAGACTTGAGTTATTTATTAGGGACTGACACTTTATTTACTCTGCAATGTTCTGATTTAGAAAAGCACTCCCTTTAGAATATCACTAAACAGGTCACAGCTCAGTCTCACTCCCTCTCTCTTGCTTGCTTTAAGCATTCTGTACATGATCAAGGTCACTTTCCAACCAATTGCAGGCATCATGAAAGCCCATACAGTATGTGACCCTGGACCACAAAACCAGTCATAAGGGTAAAAAAAAGCTGAATAAATAAGCTTTCCATTGATTATATATGGTTTATATATGATAATATGGTTTGTTGGTATAGGACAATATTTGGCCGAGATATAACTATTTGAAAATCTGGAATCTGAATATATTGAGAAAATCACCTTTAAAGTTGTTCATCAGAGGTGCTGTAGCAGGCCATTGCTAAGAAACAGCTTTGTTTTAACACTCTCTATTGGCTTACCGCTGTGATGACATTGTGGAGAGTAGATGAACCCGAAAGCAGAAATTCTAAGCTTTACAGATACCAAACTTGAGTGTTTAATTCCCAAAGAGCGGGCAGCAGCGAGCGAAGCTTGTAGTAGTGTTTCCGGCCATTATGTTCGCGATTTTGCTGCGTCCATTTACAAAAATAAAGTTGAGATATACAGTATTAACGGTAGGAAATTTACAAAATATCTTCATGGAACATGATCTTTACTTATATCCTAATGGTTTATGGCATAAAAGAAAATCGATCATTTTGACCCATACAATGTATTGTTGGCTATTGCTACAATTTTTTTATGTCATCAGTGTGTGAGAAGTAGCACCCTCTAATGGGTAGAGGTGGCTATAACAGTCATTAAACTTGGGGATGGGGGGTCTGGATAGGCACTGACTGCAATGACAGCAGGTGTGGTACACTGGGCATGGTACCAGATCGGAATGCCAGGCTACTATACAGAACGTATGCTAGGAGCTGTGGCAGAGCCAGGTTTGAGGCCAGCCAACTAACTCAACCCACAAATAATATACAGTATACTGAGTGTGGGTACATAGTACTGCTCCCCAAGGGTCTGAGTAATATGATTAAATCCAGATTAGTACAAGAGGAGATCACTTGTAGAAAAATAAATGAGAGATGCTCAATGTGGTGGCTGTAGGAAAAGAAAGACATATGCCTTGGTATAGGCCAGGGCTATACAACTATAGCATCATTTACTGTATTACACAAATTTGGACAGATTTTATTGGTAATCTGAACTAAACAATTTGGGAAGATTTAGCTCTTTGTCAAATAGCTGGGGATTTTGCCAAGATGGCCACAGAGTGAAGTGGCTTGCCTCAGAAGATTCTTTCCTAAAGCCGAAGCTAAGATCAAAACTAACACCTACATTTTCCTAAACAACATCTGATTCCACACATCAGATCAAACCAAAGTCATATGCTATTTGTTTTCTTCTAAACAAACGCTGTCTATTCCAAAAACTGCGCCGGGATAGAGAAAGCAGCATCACAAACATCTGTTTATGACTTACTGCCTACTCCAATTTATTTTCTGCCATTGTGGCTCTGCAGGGGCACCTCCTGCACACAAAGATGGGGGTCCACTTCATCAGTCACACATCCATGAAAGAGCAGGGTGGTTAAACAGCCACAAAATCTTTTCATGTCCAGCCTGAGGGGTGATACTTCACAAACTGTGTTGTTCATCTTGCTTCTTTGCAAACTCTGTGGTGAAGCACAACAGGAAGTCAACCTGCCTCCTGCGTAGAGATCAAGACAATCACAGGGCTGGCTGTTGAGAAGGCAGATGACCAATAATACAAGCCCTGCATCTTAAAGACACTGGAAAATGACTTCATAGTCTTGCTGATAAAAAAGGAAAGGATCTCAAAGCCATACACATCCTTTTTACATCAACATAATCCAATTTAATGCTAATTCAATTAACTTAAAAGGAGAGTTCTTTCATTAATTATTTCAGTATTTACTCATGCTCATGTTTTTCAAAACCAGAAAACAAAAACCACATGCTTCTAAATAACTCCCTTTCCATATAAACATCAAGTCATACAGGTTTGGAATGACATGAGGGTGAATAAATGATGAAAGGATTTTCACTTTTGGGTGAACTACCCCTTTAAACGTGACTATTATGTGGGATAAAAAAACGAATAATAAATGTAAATGCATTTTAAGCGGAATGATTTTTATCAACAGTTAACTGCGCCCATGCCAAAACTAACCCCCTGACCCTTGCAGGCCTAGCTCTGATTGGTGGATAAAGTATGGTGGTTACAAGCGCATTCCAATTGGCTGAGAGAGGATGGCAGTTGGACGAGACATTTCTTTCAACCCAGATGGAAGTGACAGCTCTGACCTTATTTTTCCCAGAAAGGGAAGCAGAAAACCTCAATCTCTCCCTGCAACCAAAGCCAATTGGCAGACATCAGCGGCCCTGGGCCTCACACGGCCCTCAATCCAAACCCTGCAACCTTTAGGGGTGTCTGGGAAGCTGTGAAGTTAAAGCCCCAAACTGTTTTTAGGGATTTTGTTTCTACTGTCAGAACTCCCTACGGGGTACGGCAATAAATTGCCCCACTGTAAGATGAACATTTGCATTGACATTCAAAGACTTTACTAACTTTTCCCATTCCAAGTTTTATAACTTTGACTAATAACTTGTGATAGATAATACACATTCGAATAGACCAATCACAGCATCTTGGATTAATCCTTGGAATATGGCACATGCCGACAGTAAACAGTTTTTGAATAAATGAATAAAGCAATTGTGCCTGGATGAACATTAAATCTGAACCCACACGAGGGAAGAAATCCTCACATAAACCTTTGTTGAAACTCTTTTGTATACCATTTCAAAGCATCTTTAAGCATCTGGTTTGCAATGCATGACTAGCAGGCAACGTGATGCAGACGTTTGGAAGTAAAATGCAAATGGAAATGCATAACATCAATATGAAAATGCTTTAAAAACCATGTCACAGATGACAAGATGAAATGGAGTGACTGACATGGTTAATTCTAAAACAAACAACTTTGGGTTTCTGAGCATGTGAATGGAGTCAAGTATGTCAGCTAGATCCCATGCCAAATTCCAGATCGAGCGGTAAACGCGACCAACTTGCCAAGAATGAACTTCTAGATATTTAAAGCAATATATATAATGTGTATGCTGGCAGGTAACATCAATTACTTGCCAGTTAAATCGGTATATCTCTACTCTCCACTTTCTTCTCTCTCTCTCTTTCTCAGGATTCCTGGCTCACTCCTCTGCAGCTGCATTGCAGAGCCTTGGACTCACGCACACACTTTCGCACGTACAGCTCAGTTTTATACGTTGCCAAAAAACAGACAGAACAGTAACTGGACTGTGTCAGCTCGGTGTGGACTGAGTAGCCGTCAAAGACTTTCCAATGTTTTCTGACATCTGACGTTATAAAAGGAGGACAGATGTGCCTAAATAAACTATGTTTTATGGGATGTTATAGGATTTTATTTGCAACAGAAAGAGAAGTTAGCATAAACTTGTGGGTTTTATTTAGATAAAGTGATATCTTATTCTATTGAAACACAGCTGAGTACCATTTCCTCTTCAATACTTCACAACTTCACAGGTTTGTCACGGTATCTGTGAGAAATTCAATATACCGAGCCGGGTATTCAGTTATCCTGTGTGACATTCCTCAGGGTTGCTAGATTATGTGAAAAAGTTTGGCCACAATGTCATGGCTTTTCAGGGTTTTCAATTCAGGCAGCTCGATTCAATCACTTATCCAATAAAGTCTAAATGAAATTGCCCTAGAAAAAATTATATAAACCAAAAGCACAAAGGCTATTTAGCAATTGTTTTAAGATGATGTTGCAGGTAATGCAGTCTTAGTTATGGGAAGTTCGCCCCAAAAATGAAAATAATCTAAATAAAGATATTTTGAAGAATGTTGGTAACCAAACAACATTGGCTCCCAATGACTTCCATTGTATGGACACAAAACAACTGAGAAATTTCTTAAAACATATTTTGTCTTTCTCAGAAGAAAAAAGTCATATGGGGACATGAGGATTTTTTTCAGTGAACTATATTTCTAATGCAGTGGTTTAGTGCAATGTTAATGGTTGCAGCAAGAACAAAAAAAGTAAGATTTGAAAAAGAAGTAATGCCATTTTTATATAATTTTAGTAAATTTTAGCTTGGTCTTAAGTCTTAATAATTAGAGCAATTCTGTTTGCGATTCGATTCACAATCCTGAATGCTCCTTTAGGATTTTTGTTGTCTATGGAAAAATATCACTCATCTAGTTGAACTGCATAAGACAACCCAGCACATCACAGGTGTTTTTATCGGCATCTCATTAGTTTGTTTTCCTTTTGGCGCTCTGCTATATTTAAAAGTTATTATTGTTTGTTGTGGGACCTTGCGAAGGTGAATTTCAACATTCACACCTACAGTGGGACTATTGAATCTGCTATACAAATAATACTGCTACAGCTTCTTACACGTGTGATTAAAGCCTGCGGGCTGGATTATGCATCTGCTGCGGCTGTAAAGACAGTAAAAACAAGGTTGCATAAGTGTGGTCGTGACATCTTGCACTGCTCTGCACTGCCTGCAGGCCTGATATTGATGCTAATATGGCGGCAAGGCTAGCAAAAAACAGAAAGAGAGAGTTATTGAGTTATGTGCCGTATAGAGGACATATTATTTTCTAATCTCTGTAAAATATCCTCAAATGTGTGACTCATGACTGCACTCATAACTTGAGTCAGGAGAACTGGTGTCTTACTTAAAAATCTTCATGCTAATCTCCTTTGCATTGATGAAGATTAGCCACAATCGTACTGCACATTAACACGCCTTTATGAGTATGGAAACCCTTATGTTAAAACAAAGTAAACGTCTGCACGTGTTCCATCAAAACAGAGACATGAATCCCATCTCTTTCACGCCTCACTGTGTGGGCGTCCGTTCGTGGGAAGATCGACCCACACGTCCTACCCATGAACATATAAACATTCATTAGACCAAACATAAGAGCCTCCGCAGCTCTCCGAAGGCCCGACGTGCATGCAAAGCAAGATGAAGCTAATAAAAAGGCGTCTGCTGAAGCTATGGTTGAAAACACAGAGGCAGCGAGAAAGGCAGAGCGTGGCTTATAAAATGGCTTTTGTTTTGGTGTTTTGAGGGTGTGCGTCATGCTCATTCGCAGTTTGAAGAGCTCTCCTCTGCCCTCTCAACCCACTCACAGCTCCTGTTTTTCTAAAGACACGGCTAAAAGCATTCTCTCATAGGGTTACAATTGTTTCAGATCCACAAATAAACAAACAGAGTTCACAAATATTACACGAATTCACAAATGAATAGAATGAGATCTACAAATGCATGTTAATTGCTTTATAAAAATGAAGCACATTCACAAAAAAAGATTTGCAATAAATATTCAATTTATATTTAATAATGTTTTATATCGCATACACTGCTGGGCATTCACTGGTAGATTGCTGCACGCATGTGAATTTTAAAACATTTCTTGATGTGCACACAATTCCACGAGTAGGTGGACGACACCCACCAATGCCACCATCTAGAAATAATTGGGAACAGAGGCACTTCGTATGATTTCACAGAGGGAGAAACCTGCAATTGGTCATTCTGGAGATAAACAGCAGGGATTGGCTGGTACCTGTGTAGTTGGTGCTGGACTCCAGTGATGATTGGTGGTGTGTTTAGGAGGAGGGTTCAGAGCCCAGAAGAGTCTCTCAGACAGAATCAGTGCGACAAACGCCTGCAAAAGGGGAAAAATGCAGTTAACTGACAAGTTATATAACTACAAGTATTTCAAATTAGGCACAGTTCATAAAGTAACATTTTCGTGACATTTTACAGTAAGGCTGTATTTGTTAACATTCGCAAATGCATTAACTAACATGAACTTACAGTGTGCAATATAGTTTTCAGCATGTATTAATCCTTGTTAATGTTAGTTAATGTCAATAGAATAACTTGTGTTACTTTACGGTGCATTAGTAAAAATGTATTAGCAAATGTTGACATTAAGATGAACTAAGATGCATAAATGGTGTAGAAGTATTGTTCATTGTTAGTTCATGTTAGCTAATGCATTAACTAACTGTTAACAAAAAGCTTTACTAAATTTTTATTAAAATATTTAGGTAAATATTGCTGTTTATTGCTTTATTTGTTTTGATGCCTAGATGAAGAAAGCTGGATAGATTATGACCTATATCAATATCATTATTTTTTGTTAAACTGCTTTTCAACAATACACACTGTGAAAAGCACAATATAAACCGAATTAGACTGAATAAATAAAGGAATTTTATCCTTGTTCTTTGTTCAAATGTGTTGAATGTTTAATTTGATGCTTTCAGTATTTTACTTCTCTACATCAATACAGTATGTCAGCCATCACCATGTCTCAGGAGTTTGTGAGGAAGAACACATGGTGGAACTATGTGTTGCTTAAACACAAAATGAGATCACGACCTACTGTAGATAATCGGTCGTGATAACCTTACCGATCACACACACACACCTATTGAATCCACAATATGAATACGAAATCCCTCCCTTTGTTCCAAAACCTAGTGAACTACCTACAGTATGGTTCCCTGGTCCATATAACAAAACCAGCCCAATGAATGATCAACACCGACCAGATGAAGCATCCTTTCATTCATAAGATTACTTTTAAAATAATGTATTTTATTTGCATTATTATCATGAACCGTTTAAAATCAATTGAGCCTAATGTTTAATGAATTTCACATTTGTATGCTGCACAGAGATACAGCTGATTCTTTATAAAATGTTCCTCACCTTACATCTTCAATTTTAGTTCCATTTAGACAGTAAGGCAGCTTACTAGGTTTAGAAACAGAAGTCTGAAGTTTAGAAGTCTTTATCTCCTTCACACACTCCACAGACGTAAAGAAACACTGACAGATTTTCACTGCAACACTGACACATTCTGCAAAGCATGCATACACAACAGGCATACAGGTCTTTGATCAAAGTAACAGAGAGAATCTCGACAGGCCTGAAGTCCTGGACTAAATAAAGAGCTGAGTTATCAGACTATGACAGCGGCCCTGCCACAACTGTCACCTCTGTGAATCTCCCTTCATACTTTTAACCATGTCTTTATAATGGAACATAATAAACTGATGACTACAGCTTTGGTTCCAGATAAACCTGAACCATTCAGTATTCCCATTGGCTTTTGTGTGTATGTGTGTAGAATAAGAGAGGGTGTCTACAGAAATAGACTGCCTGGAAAAGGCTAAAGAAGAGAGACTGGCATACCCCACTTGTGTCCCAGAAATGGTGTAGCTCAGTGCTAGCAATGCCAGGATCGTGGGTTCTGCAAATTGCACAAATTTTAATTTCTTATCTATTATAATCGGTAACACTTTACAATAAGGTGCTATTTGTTAACATTAGTAAATGCATTAGCCATTAGCTAACATTAGCTAACAATGAACAATTTAGTTTTTGAGCATTTATTAATCTTTGTTAGTAGATTAATGTATGTTAGTTCATGTCAATACAGTTATTCATGCTAGTTCATGGTGCATTAACTATTGCTAACAGTGACAACGTTTGATTTTAATAATGTATTAGTAAATGAAATTAACATGAATTAATATGAATAAATAGTGCATGAGTATTGTTCATTGTTAGCTAATGCATTAACTAATAGTTAACAAAGCAGAATCTTTCTGCATCTATCTATATCTGTCTATGTGTCTGTATCTATATCTGTCTATGTGTTTCTATTTGTCTATCTGCCTTTATCTATCTTTACCTGTCTATCTGTCTATATCTATATCTACCTATTTAAGTTTTTTTATATATGAAATGTAGGGATGTAACGATTCACCGTGAGTCGGTCTAAAATCGATTATAATGTGTGACGATTCAAATCGGTTGAAGTGTGAACTGAATCGCAATACATTTTTTGAACAGCAGGGGCCGCCATGTTCACTGCAAACCGAAACGTGGACATGCTGATATTTCTTAAATGCAACAAAATCCAAGAAAAGCACAGACAGTATTAGTTTGTTTATATTAAAGATACTTTTTCTATTATTAATTTGTTTTAAAATTGCAGTTTAGTTTTGTTATTTGAAATAAAAAAATATATTATACAAAGAAACGTGAAGCATTTAAGAAATAATGCAAGGGAAGTTGTTCATTTATCTAATTTGTTTCAACTCATTTTGTAAAAATAAATCGTGAGTAAATCGTGAATAAATCGCATCGTGAGATCAGAATCGTGAATCGCATCGCATCGTGAGCTGAGTGAATCGTTACATCCCTAATGAAATGATGAATAGATTTTAATTGTTGGATGTTCCCCAGGACGATTAGCAATGCTACTTGGCAGAGCTAATGGGGATCCAAATAATAAACAAACAATAAACCTGTCTATCTGTCTATATCCACCTACATCTGTTTATCTGTCTATATCTATATTTACCTGTCTATCTCTGTCTGTCTGTCTGTCTGTCTGCCTGTGTAAAGTGTCTGTCAATCTGTCTATATACAGTATCTATCTATCTATCTATCTATCTATCTATCTATCTATCTATCCCTACCTACCTACCTACCTACCTGTCTATATCTATCTATACCTGTCTGTCTGCCTATATCTATTGATACCTGTTAGCCTGTCTATATACTGTATAGTCTCTGTCTGTCTATCTATTCAATCTAAACTTTTCTTCTCTCTGTTTTCATTCACTGTCTATTATGGAGTGCCAGCTATGAGCAGCATCTCTGACTCTCTGTTTCAGCTGCAGGGGATATGAGGTGGAAAACACAGAATTTTTCTCCCTGCCACCAGATAATATGTGAGCGCTCAACACACTGACTCACACCGCATGAACACGAGGGCCCTCCGCGGCATGTTCGCACTGAGAACTCAAACAAGACAGAGTAATACCGCCCTCGCAGGCACACAGAGCCCTGCACGGGTCCCGGAACCAGAACTAACATACTGCTGCAGCAGATGGGACTCAATGCATCCCGAACACACACACGGGCAAAAACCTGCCATGCATACACACTGTAAACATACAAACACAGTTTATACAAAACACTAACCTAAATGCTTTACATAATGTCACAATGGTTACTTTACTGCATCTTGATAATGTTACTGCCCAGCTGGTTTTGTTTACTTACCGAAGCCTGTTAAATAGTTGGTAAGTGATCATTTTGGACCCTGCATGCTAAGCACTGAAGGCGGGGGAAGACAGCACGGAGGAGGAGGAGGAGGAGGAGGGTGGCCCCGGCCCCGGCCCAGTGCTGTTTAAGATCTGCGTTAACCGCGGCCTCTGGTGTGGCCATCGCGCTTTCTTTTCATGATGTTATTATGTGATGTTCAGAGCAAGCAGAGTCTAAATTAACCCTGTGCCTTCCTTAAATAAACTCACTGACTACCCAACCCGAAAAGAGAAAGCGCAATAACTTGGAAAACCTCCAAGAGAAGCACATAATTCGAAGACATGAGAAGTAGTGATGGGAATTATGATTCATTTGAGTGATTCGTTCTTTTTCAGTTTGTTCACCAAAATGATTCATTCAGATTCGTTCACTGATTCGTTCAGTGACCATTTCTATAATACGCCAGCAGGTGGCGAAAAATAGCTGTGTTATGTCAACGAACGTAATATATAATAAAATAATGCAAGCTGATGGTTAAATGTAACAAAGACAAATGAACATTGTCATTTTTAATGCATGGAAAATGTCAAGCCCTGTTCACTCAGTTATTGTACTGCAAGCACAGGTGTTTTGGGTGCATTTTGTATCATTTATTGTTCTTTCAAATAAAAACGACTTCATAACGTTTAGTCTTCTCCAAAAACTGAAAAACAAAAAAGTATTGGTTAGCTCTCATTCGCGTCACGTCAGCAAATAGCATTCCAGTTCCGGCTGTGAAGTGACATGTAATTGGTTAGATCTTCCCCTGAACCAATACGCCCACACTGAGCAAGTCTCTGTTGAGTCTGAACGAGAGAGAGAGATCTCGTTCGTGAACGAATTGAACGAACTGGTGGTACATGTCTTTCATGAACGAAATGAACGAATTGAACGAGAGTGTACAGTACACTGTAGGGCGGTCATTTAGCATGTGAGTCTCGTTCAGCAATCAGCAGAAAGCGGATGCAAAGCGCAGTTACAGGTAGGCTACTTTGCACGCTTGTTTATTTAAAATACATAAACTTTACGTTTAACATAATCCTAGATTTATGAATGTGTAAATGACCAAACAATTAACTTTTAAATTATGCAGAAAAACCTTATGCGTTGGCCATCTGAACCACTTATTTAGACTTATTTTATTTATTTAATAAGTAGATCAGAGACACACATTTTAATAAAGCCTGTAATCAGTTTATACGTCCATTAATACGTTCGTTGACATAACACAACTCTTTTTCGCCACCTGCTGGCGTATTATAGAAATGGTCACTGAACGAATCAATGAACGAATCTGAACGAATCATTTTGGTGAACGAACTGAAAAAGAACGAATCACTCAAATGAATCATAATTCCCATCACTACAACACGCTGTGGGAATTGTGCCTGGCATAGTAACTATAGACACCGATAACATTAGTCTACGTTCATGAACTAAGGAATCAGCAACTTTTGACCATAAAACATTTATTGTGGTTTGGTAGTCACTCCAGACGAGGCACGATCATTCTACATAAGCTATTGAGAGCCGGCAACATTATATTATCTCTAGTCTATCTTACGGTTATAAATTGTGAACCAGTAACGTTAGTGCACCAATAAACAACCTGAGCACAGCCTAATAAGCTCAAAAGTATAGGACATTAAGAAAAAAATTTCATATAAGACTTTCAAATCCAGAAGCAGGAAGGCTAGTTCTCCATCCGTTTTGCAACCCGTTGCCTCTTGCATCTCGCACCACCGAGTGTAAGTCTGTCAGATATTGATTCGTGTTCGGGCTCTTGTCCGATCACTCCCTCTCTTTTCCTCTTTGTTTTTTTTTGCTGGCTCTGCCATGGAGATGGTTTGGAGACTTGCGTTGAACTAAATTGTTTCGTCTTATTGTTAGCTGTTGGCTAACTTCACCCAGGCTACGAGTAAAACGTAACGTATGCCGTAAAGCAGGTAAAGGGCAGGGCTTGTTTACCTACCCGCACACCAAAGTTACAAGTGTGATTTCAGCCGATAGAGGGCTGCTTAGGTAGCAGCGGCAGTAAAATTCGTCCAGTTAAGAGTTGTCCTACCACTAAATTAATTTTAAAGAGATTATTTTAAGGTCGAAAAAACTCCCTAGTGTTGCTTTAAAGCAGGGAGATTGGCAGATGGGGAAAATATGCTTCTGTTGGACCACTATCTAATAGCACTGTGGTCTCTGAACACCACCATTCAGATGTTCTTTATGTGGTGCAGAACATGTGTTGTGCTTCATTATTGTATTCTTTCTTTTTGCTTTTCAACAAGAATTATTAGCCTGGAGTTGACTGACAGCTTGCACATCATGACGACACTTTATGTTACGGTTTTGGTTTAGAGTTGTAAAAAACATGACAGTTTTGAAGCGTTACTTTAAAAAACAAAATAAAACTAAGAAATAAACTAAATGCATAAAACCTAGTGAATGGGAGAAAGAAGCATCAGTGTAGTTTATAGCTATAAAGAACTGCTTTGTATTCTCACCACTTAAAAATATAATATCACTCCAGTGATGGAAATGAGAAAAATTCAATGGTGATAAAAACATCATTAAAACAATATTAAATTTTCTTAATACCGCCTGAAAGTCAGACAAATCATCTCACACTCCTTTAACATTAATAAAAATCTCAGATGATAGATGTATGATTTATCTTTCCTTATATTGTAACATAATCTGAGTTTTGGGCCTTTCTAATGCCCTAATTATGAGATTGTCAAGATCCTCATCTCTATGTGGCAGATGCAGGCTTGGAAATAAAGCTGCAGACAATATTCTCAAAGCACAATTATTACAAGCAAGAGATAATAAACATCAGAATGTTCATAAATCAGAGAAACAGGAGATTGTTTAAAAATACAGACTTTTTGGAGATTAAATAATCTGTGCTCACGACCTATATACCTTTTTTATACTGTTTATAATTTATATTAATTTGTACTTATTAAAAAAATTATTGCCAACATATTTCAGTCGAAGAAATGACGTTTCTATACATTCAATATGATTCTGACCTTTAAATTTCTCAGTTTCACTTCATTATTTTCTGCCAGTATATATAATAAAAGTGGAATATAGTAAATATTGTAACATACCCAGACACAGAATCTTTACCATTTCTGGTGGAATTAATTTATCTGAAATTCATACAATCTCTACATGAACAAATTTCTTTCATAAATCTCATTTCTGCCAACATGGGAAGAATGGTACAGGGTATTTTTAAATAGGGTAACTAAAACTAGTTTATTCCTCACACAATGCTATCATATAGTTTCATCATGTGAAATATATTGCACATATACTTAACATTTATAATTTTTTGCTGTTCTGAACCTTAACATGTGACAATAAACAGTCCTTGCATTCTTCCAGATCTACTTTTTCATTCCACTCACTCAAAAATAACAGTAGTGGAACACAGAAAGATACAGATTTTTATTTTTGGGTGAACTGTCTCTTTAAGCTAAGCGGCTCAGTGGGGATACCAGCAAACCAGCTGGACCACACTGTGGTCTAGCATCCACAACATATCTAAAGATGCTGGTGACCGCTGTTTTTTCTTCATGCAAACCTTGTACGTCTGTATTAATTTGCTTAAGACAGAAAAACAAACAGCCAGAGCCATCGGGCCAGGTCCTAGAGAGCGGATATGTCTGTTTCGATATGACGGCACTGTTGCTTTCCATCTCCCACACATTCTCTCTACCCCCACACGAGGATGGGACACTGTCAGCCAACATCTTTCTCTCTCTCTCATTCAGTAGAGTCTTTCTTACCCCTGCCACAGAAAAAAGGAAGGGGGTGACCAAGCCCCCTTATGGGCATTACATCATTGCTTTTCCCTGCTGCAGTGCCTCCCAAAGAGAGACTGTGTGCCGGTACACAATTCAGTCTCATCACACTCCTTTATACTGCACTAAGAAGCGCTTAAATAAATCAGAACCAAAGCCTTTTTATGCCTTTTTACTCCCTTCTTCACTGAAGCAACATGTTTAAAGGGATAGTTCACCCAACATGAAAATTCACTCATAATTTACACCCTCATGTCATTTCAAACCTGTGCGATTTTCTTTCATCTGTTGAACTCAAAAGGTGACATTTATAAAGAATATCTTGTCTGCTCTTACATATATAATGAAAGTGAATGGGCAAGTCAGTTTTGACGTCAATGAAATGAAAGTGCATTGGTCCTCACATGCTACAGTATGTCAATGGGAGACATTAGGTGAGACTTCCAAAGGTAACATAGTTAAGGGCTACTGTAAAGCGAAAGGCAAGACTTGGAATAGTCTTTTGGACTACATGTATATCACCTGCATCATATTTTGCATTTCAAAACGGACTGAAACAGGTTTTGAATGACATGAGGGTAACAAATTATTACAGAATTGTACCTGTCGATGCAGCTTTTAGAGCTTAACACAAAGACGCACATGCATTTCCTTTAAGTAAAAAGCAAACGCGACGTTCTCCATTAGACACAAATCCAGTCAGGCAGGAAATAACTGGAGGTCTTTGTCTGTGCAGCAGAGGCATTTCAAGAGAGGCACAAATATCACTTATCGGCGGAAAATGAGCACTAAAATTTTTTGCAATGCTACTCCTATAAGCTGCATTTTCAAACAAAACTAATGAAAATTACACTGACTGAAAGCCTAATATCTAATAAACGTATTTTTGCCCTAATATAAATAATATTAATAGTGCCATAGACATTACCATATTCAAATGTTAGTTCACCCAAAAATGAAAATTTCATCATCATTTACTTACCCTCATGTCATTTCAAACCTGTGTGACTTTCATTATTTTGCTAAACACAAAAGAAGATATTGTGTAGAATGTTGGTAACCAAACAACATTGAACCCCATTGACTTTCACTGTACGGACACAAAACCACTGACACATTTCTCAAAATATCTTTTTTCATGTATAGGTTTTGAACAACATAAGGGAGAACAAATGTTGACAGAATTTTGGTTTTTGGATGAACTACCCATTTAACACAAAGTGATTGTTTGCAAAAACTGATAACTCCATTTAAACAAAATAACGTCTTTATTAGGTTATCATATTTTTATTGTGTTAGTTACTTAATTATAACAACCGAACTGCAGCTTGTTTGATTTTATCTGTTTTTAAACAAAAAGAGTTATCTGTTTTTGCAAATGAATATTTTTTATATTATACATAATCAACATAATTTGGTAATAATATATCTGTATGTGCAGCTATGCTCAGTGCAGTTTTGATGTGGGTGCCACTGGGTTTATATCTGCAGCTTTCTGCCATTACAGCACTGCAGGACTGAGATAGACAGCAGACGAAATGCTGCTGTGCTTCTCTGCCCTTCTGCCACGATGCATGAATGCCACAGTCACCTGTATCATGACCTTATTCAGCACTGCCTCAGCAGGGTGCTAGGAAACATGGATGAATGGATGAGAAAAGGTCACAGCACCTATTGGCACATGCTTTCTGTCATGACCACAACAGGTGAGAGACGAGAGAAGGACTGTGAATGAGAAAAGCGAGGTCAAAGGAAGAGGACTGACTACAATATCAGCCCATATTTCACTTCTTTGTAATTTTCCTTAACACTTTGATGATGAAACGGTCTCTGCGGGTAACAGGTCCTATCAGCCATACAGCACGCAACTATGATCTATGGTGACCCATAGGAATTGGTGGAGAGATTTGTCTATGTCACTTAGACCATAAAAGATATGATATACAATAAATGATATACAAAAGCTATATCCACATAGCTATCAATATGCAGGGCATCTTTGTGTGTTTTGCCAATAAGAGCAACACAAACAGGGAGGAATGCAAAAATACAAATGATATGAACTTAAAAGGATACTTTTGGATACCCAAAAATGAAAAGTTTGTCATCATTTACAAACCCTCTTGTTATTTCAAACCTGTATGACTTTCTTCTGCAGATGTTGATAACGAAACAACGGCAATACCCATTCACTTGCATTGGTTTTGTGTCCATGCAATAGAAGTGAATGGGTACTGTCGTTGTTCAGTTACCAACATTCTTTAAAATATCTTCAGATTTTTCATTTTTCGGTGAGCTTGAACACCTCAGACAAGGTTGAGAAACTTAGACTATAGTACTATGTACAGCATATGGACTAACATTATTGTGTTTAATAGTGTTTTATTTTCAATTTGGAGCTTGATAATAGTCACTAAAACTGTAATTGAATTGTAAAGATTTGTAAAAATTTACATTTTGAGTATTACAGATACACAGATTTTTTGGTGAACTATTTATTTTTAACTATTTGGATTGATAATCCACTGATTTATAGTATACCAACATTTTTACTGTAGAATATACAGCAAAAATAACTATTTTGTGATACGTGCCACAATTGTGATAAAAATAACATACCATAATTCAGGATTTTGGTGACCCACAGCATCAATTAATCACTGTCATGCCTCTTGCCTGTCTATGGTGATGGTAATAGCAGGTGTCTAGACAGCCTACATCACGTCACCCTGATTCAAACAAGCATGTTATCCCGCAAAAACACACGTGCACACACACACACACACCACACATACACACTGAATTGAATAATATACATCTGCTTCTGTGTGTCCCATATACAGCTATGATTACACAGCTAGTGATCTAGTAAATACCCTGATGCACACCAGATGATCTCTCAAAAAACACACACGCAGATGTGCACACACGCAAAACGTTTATTCATCACTCACGGTTTAATTTACAGAACAATGAAAGAGATTGAACAAACAAACAGAGAGGGGAAAATCCTAAAACATACAGGATATGTGTAAGAATAGGAAAGCTGAATGCCGGTACTGCCCGTGTAAGCTTGACGGACCAACACACACCTTATGTGCCAGAATGTTAGAGTGACGCAGCATCTCTGCAGCACAGTGAACGGAGAGTCAGAGAAGAGGAGAGGTAGAAAGAAAGGAGAGGAAGCAAAGATATATGACTTACCTGGTGGGATTTGCGAATAGGATCCTGTTCTTCGGTGTGAGAGAGGGAGAGAGAACCACAGATGGACCTGGAGAGATACAGAGAGAAGAAATGTGGCCGGTGAGCTCAGTGTCCACCTATATCAGTCATGCGTCCTCTGCAGCTACGACGGACGCTCCTCGTCAGTGACCAGAGACGTGCTATAGAGATCGCAACAGTCCGCACATGTGAGTATATCACACGCTGTTCATACTGCCACCTTCCAGCTAGTGGGAGACCGGTGGATGAGCGAGGGGGAGGGCTGTGTGTGTGTGTGTGTGTGTGTGTGTGTGTGTGTGTGTGCGTGCGTGCGTGCGTGCGTGCGTGCGTGCGTGCGTGTGTTTATGCGTTTAAATGCTTCGGTGAACAAATATAAGAGGCATATAACAATCACGGTCAGAATTGCAAAAGTAGGCAAACGATCAAGGTCTGGTTAATAAATGCGTTGTTGTAACATGCGTTACTGAGATTGTAACGAGTATAATAGTACCAAAATGTTATTAGTAATGCGTTATATTACTGCGTTACAGCAAAAACTAATTTATTACTGTATATCGTTACTTTTGTTATGTGTTACTCCCAACACTGATTAACATTGGATCAGCTATGATGAAGTAATAGAGTTGCATAGTAGATTGTAGTAATTATCTGGAAAACTTTAGCTTGACAGACAAGGTCACTATGAATTTCTCTGTTTGTGTTTCAGAGACAAAAACAACAGCAAAAAGCGTTCGGAATGACAATGAGCAAATAACTATCATTATTGAGGCAGAACAAAGCACAGACGTATCTTTATTCTGGTCTTCATCTCCTCTGTCCCATCATTATCATCTTTACGAATCCTGAAGACACTGCAGGGAAACAAGCCCACCTCACCCCATATCCCTGCTACAGATGCCCCCCAGACCACTGAATCAATATACTTTCATGTTTGTAGATTCTAAGGCTGGAAGGCCTGCTTATTTTATTGCCTTTTCTTGGTAATATGTGTCCACCATCCTGAAATAGCATGTCTGATGGGTTTAGCCGTGTGTGGCGTGCCACTGCCGTATGGGGTAGAATTAGTGTGGGCAATGGTAATCCAAATTCACATGTCTCGGCCATGTGAAGGAAGAGTGAACTAGTCTCTATGTGCGCTGATCTGCATTTTCCCCCTGTCGCCCTTACTAATGAAGTCTTACATTGCAATTAAAGTAGTTTTAAAACTTTTAATGTGTTTGCTATAGCCGTATTGCATTGCACATAGAGCCATATTAGAACGTTAACATGAACAAAAAGAGAATTAAAAACTTGAAAAGAATAAGGAATAAAAATGTATACAGATCTACAGAGTCATCTATGTACTGTAAACAAAGACTCCATTAGGTTAGAAGTGATCTTGTGCTGTCTCTAGAGGAAGAGCTGGAGAAGCCCCAAAGCCATGGCTGGAGAACAAAGCCTCCGACCGTAAACAATTTCAATCAATCATTTGCAACAAAGACATATTAGACGCAGAGGATAGAGCTGCTCTCCTCAAAGGGATAGCTAGTCTAAAAATGTAAAATGTTGCCATCATTCACTCATATACTTGTTTCTTGGTTTTTTTTAATGCAATTATTAGGTTCTATATTTGTATGGAATAATAAGGATCTATCTGCCTTCTAAACAGTTTTGAAATATTGAGCTTCAAATTTTTGCATTTCATTTGAATTTGTAGATTAAACTTTGTTGGATTCTAAAAAAGTCCCAAAATGTACACAACGTAAAGAAAATACATCACATAATGTAAATAAGTTGCCACAGACAAACAAACTATGTTTTGACAAAGTTGTCTGATAGAACACTTAGTGACACTGCAATATGTTAAATGAGGTTTAAAATAAAAATAAAATATGCGTTTCCTTTATATATTCAAAACTTTTCTCATGGAAAAAAAAGATTTATTTTCAGCTGTCCAGCAATAACAGAACTCAATGATCACCACACCAGATCTCCCTTGGACTACATCTCATTAGAAAAACACAAATCCATCTCCTCCTTTAGTCATAATTTTCCCTTTTTTCCCTTTTTTCCCTTTTTTAGACCGTCCGTACACGGACTGAACTATGCCTCTGCTACGCTGGATCAATCCTAATTAGCCTGATGGCCATTCCATCCCACACAAACTCCAGACTACAACGGCACAGACTGGACGCCTTGGGCTTAGGCCTCCTGCGGGGTGAATTTAAGGGGGAACGACATCGTCTAATCCAGCAACCAGCGAAGAACAGCTGCACCCTGGATCTAATCCACCATCCGCAGCCTCAGCGTCATTCAAACAAGCAAACAGTCCACCTGAGACTCGCAGATGCTGGAGTTACCAAGCTGAGCTGAACACAGTTCATCACATCATGCACTTACGTTATACGTTATTGAGTGTAAATTTAGTAAATTTACTGTCTCTTGACTATTGACAGAACATGTTTTGTTTGATGTTGTTCTCGCCTATTTAAGGTCCACAATTAACACTCGCCAAGAGTCAAAGATTGTAAATATTAGCTTTGTTGAATTAATGATGACAACATTAACATTTTCAATGAAAAAATTTAAAAGTATGCCTTGTTGTCTGGTTAGAAACGTTCTCAAATAGGATTTATGACTAATTCACATTTTGTCTTAGTGTCTATTGCTGCAGTAAACTTGAAAAGTCTGAAAGCACCAGTAAGGTACAAAGAAGTTTCTATACAAATGTAAAAACACAAAGCACAAATGCCTAGCAACTTGTACTCATACGTGCAGTACATCCGTGGCTACAGTTTTCGTTTGTTTAATCCAGGACCGAATATCTCTTATGTCTTGCAGCGCTCTAGTCAACAAACATCTCTGATATATCCCATGCAAAAGATTCCATGTTAAACACCAAAAGAAGTGTTTAAAGAAAAAGTGAACAGCTTTGTCCATCAGGAGGCAGGCAACACTAAAGATTGCTTGCAAAAGAGGAACACCTTGGCTTTTGGGGCTAAATGACACCAGGGTGGTATTCACACACTGTTGAAACCTTTTGCCAAGACAGTCCCCCAAGATTTCTGCCAAAAGAGCGGGCAAGAGCATCTACATTTAGTCCCCACACATGCTAATTGGTCTAGAGCGAGAATAGATGGATGAATAGAAAAAGAGAGGAATGGAGAGAGATGGCATTTCGGTGCTCAAAACAGACATGACGAAAAGAAACAAGGTCTTCATTAACATAACTCAGTCCTCAGTTCTAATCATTCTCATCGTCTCATTTGAATAAATAAATACACAAAAGTACATAACCATACAGGCACAAAACAAACAGGTTAGACAAAGACAAATGTAGATTTGGGGATCTATATAATATAGTATTATCTAAATATCTATGTATAATCCAATTTTTTTATTAAATCCTCATTTCTAGATGCATTGTGACCATTAAACAAAAATCAAACCTCAGGAGTGACAGTCATTCAACAGCAATTTGAAACACATGTAATGAAACTGTAATAAAAATCAAGGTTATCACATAAACAATTTTTTTTTTCTAAATACATGTACAAACATTACTGTTGTACTGCTTAAAAGTGAATATGAACTTGTTTTCTTTGCAGTATTTGAAGTCTGTAAAAATACAGAGCATCTTTTCTGTTATTTTGACTTGTTTCCCCAGTTTTCATTTTCTGCAAATAAATGCAAATAGAAACAATATTGTTAAAATTTTAAATTTGGTAGAAATATTGTTAGTAGTTCACAGAATGAAACAAAACTGATAATTTTACCTAGACCAACATTTTGAAATGGTCACTTATTTTTTTCCCACGCCTGTATATTTAGCTAAATGAATGAATAAATTAACATTTCCTAAAATCAATTTAATTTACAAACTCTTAGGGCATTGTTGTTACTTAGTTAATCTTATTTAAACTTACCTAAACATAGATCATGCTCTAATACTCACAAATTGACTAGGAAGGAATGTGAAACTTGTTTTGACTTAGTAGTTTAATACATTAAACTAAGTTTAAGCACATTAAACTAATGAACATGTTTTTGATGTTGCTTAAAGTACATTTTAATCACCACAAGATCTGTGCAAATATACTCAGAATATTTACCTATGACCCTGCCCTACCAGGCAGTAAAACCAGTTTCACATTCACAAGAACAGTTCCTCTTTCCTTTAAATAAAAAAGAAATAAATACAAATAAAAAAGACCTCTCTCTCCCTCAACAGGTATCGTCTAAATTCGTAAATTGTTATAGTATGTCGCATATCATTGCCTCCCTATGATGAATTTCAGTTTTTTCTGTCGCTTCGGATAAGTCACATCTTCAAAATGCTTAAAGGTCCAATGTGTAATTTTTAGGAGGATCTATTGTCTTCAGAGGTGTATAAAGACCTTACGGTGGAGTGAGCTGTTGGTTGCAATTCACAACCTCACCGCTAGATGCTGCTTAATTTCGTACACTGGACCTTGGAGTCTTGACCACTCAGTATAACCACTGGGGACCGTGAACTGGATTTAACTTGCTGTGTGCTTGGACACTCATCTGTGAAGCTCTTATATGTGGCATCACTAAGCCAAATCAGTAGAACATTGACCTTAATCTTCTAACACAGCCTGACCAAGATTCACCTCCCACATCAAGCTACAGGTCACTGAATAACACATACAGCTGCATCCTATACTTTGCTCTGACTGATTGATTTATAGCAGGTGTCACAAGGAAACTATGCACATCACTGCCAAGTTTTTGTCAACACGGATCTACAACTACACAGTATGTTTGTCAAAGGTGGTGGTGAAATATCTGGGCTGGAGTTGGGATTTGTCTATGATCCAACTGCAATTCTACCTCACTATCACGAAACACACAACACAAAACACAATCCTGCACCAGAGCTACTGTGACAATTTAGGATTTGACCCTGAATAAGAGGAAGAGTGAATATTTCATGACTGCTGCCAGCTCAAGTACGATGAACATTACGTTGATGGGTGAAATAGCCCTTGAACATGCCCACACTGTAAATAAAGCATTTATAAGACCTGTCAAACAAGTGATTCTCAGCAGGGTTACATCTTGTCTCTACTAAGTGGAACCCCAAGATAACAAGATTACATAGTGGTGGCCACTTTCTAAACCGCTAATGTAATGGAGCTCTGTGATACCCAACCCTCCCGCTTCTTACAAACATTCCTCTTTTCCCAAAAAGCTGCTGAACGTCCCCTCGCTGTTTGGCATTTCAACTGGAAAACAGCCGTGTTGTCTAGGCACAGCTGCTAAGTGGGACGGAACAGAGCGTTTCTTAAACCACCTTCCTTTTAAGAAAATCAATCTTGTCAGGCTCATTCTTGATATGTTGTTTAATAGTGTCTAATAATACAATTCTCAAATAAATAATATAGATTGTCAAAAGACAATTAAAGACTCCCCAAATGAGGTACCAAATCCAATGGTATATATGTCACTTCAAATTACAGAAAAAATGGGTCCAACATCATCCAAATGGAATTCAACATAAAACTCAGACAAGATTAATCTTTTGTATTTGCTGCCGAGTTGATAAGTCTCAGAAGAAAATTAGCCAGATTCATGATTATTATAAAGTACCCACAGCACAAAATGAATTAGAGGATTTAATAAAAAATCCCATTACTGTCTGAAAAGTCTGATCTAAAAGGCAAATAAATATGTAATGAAATGGACAAAAATAACAATGGATGGACGCGGATGGTTTAAAAAATACATTTAATATAGTTTAAATGGAATTTTAAAATAAAAAGTGTTATTGTATTGCACATAAGTTGCATATCACATTTTTCTTCAATATTGTGTAGGACTATAACATTGCTGCTCTCAGTTATCTAATGTTGTCTGGAGAGCGTTCTACAAATTTCTTTAAAACAGCAAGGAGATTTTTTATTTTTTTGTAAAACAATAGATAACAATAGGAGTGAGGATGGAGACCTTCTGCTCACCTGCGGTCTCTGAGTTTCAGCCCTAAAGAGATAAACATCACGACTGTCAGATGGCCCTGAGTAAGGGCTGAGAGAGGAGAAAAATACCAGCAAGCTTAAAAATGACGTTTGAGCACATGGCAGTCAGGACAGGAGAAATACAAAGCACCTCTAATTGCCTACTTCAGTTCCAGCATGTTTGTTTACATACAGTATCAAAGATTAACCAAATTAACACGCTTCCTGTTAATTACACATAATTATTTGCAGGTTAGATCACAAACTGCATCCGCAGAGAATGTACACAAGTTGCAGGGAAAAGCATGACTCCTGTATTGCGCAATAGACTTTTCCAAACCGTGACCCTCTTTAAATCCATTTGCATGCTTCTCCTGTCCCATATCGCCTGCATATTATTTTGATTATGTTCATTCATGTGTAAAATCTATGTGAAACAATGTTTACAGTGTAACGCTTTCACCCAGAAACATGCTCCTCAGTGCACATACATTTATATTTTAAAACTTGGCATGAGATCTAGCAAACGCATCACAGTGATGTAACATTTACATGTACATTTAGTCATTTAGCAGACGCTTTTATCCAAAGCGACTTACAAAGAGTTCAGGGAGCAATAAGTGATGTCATACAGGAGCAATAATACGATAGGTGCTAATGCAAAGTTTACTAGTTTCAACAAAAGCTAGACCACTACCTGTTGAGAGAAAGAATGTTGTGAGAGATGTGGTTGACCGGACCGAGTTAGGAAGAATGTTCCACCAGGAAGGAGTTGTGAAGGAGAATGAGTGGGAAAGCGATTCACTGTCCTTATGAGAAGGCAATACAAGACGCCGCTGGTTTGCTGAACGCAGGGTTCTTGATGGGGTCTAGGAGTGTAGGAGGGTGTGAAAGTATGCCGGTGCAGATTCAGTGATAGTCCTGTAGGCAAGCATTAGTGACTTGAATCTGATACGGGCTTCAACCAGTAGCCGGTGGAGAGAGATGAAAAGGGGTGTCACATGAGCCCTTTTGGGCTGTTGGAAGACGAGGTGTGCTGCTGCGTTCTGAACCAGCTGGAGTGGTTTGATAGCCTTTGCAGGAAGACCAGCAAGGAGAGCATTGCAGTAGTCCAACCTTGAGATTACCAGGGCCTGGACAAGGAGTTGTGATGCATGCTCAGTGAGATAGGGTCTAACCTTTCTAATGTTGAATAAGGCATATCGGCATGACCGCGTTGTCTTTGCAATGTGATCGTTGAAGGACAGCTGTTCATCATATGACTCTGAGGTTCCTGGCTGTTTTGGAAGGAGTGATTGTGGTATTGCCAAGTTGGATGGCGAGATCGTGTTGCACCGTGGGGTGTGCCGGAAACAAGAGTAGTTCTGTCTTGGCAGGGTTCAGCTGGAGGTGATGCTCTTTCATCCAAGCTGAGATGTCTTCTAGGCAGGCTATAATGCGAGGCTACAGTGGTATCGTCTGGGTGAAACGAGATGTAGATCTGGGTGTCGTCAGCATAACAGTGATACGAGAAGCCGTGTGCCCATATGATGGGTCCAAAGGATGTTGTGTAGATGGAAAAAAGCAGGGGTCCAAGCACCGATCCCTGAGGGACCCCAGTGATCATGTGGTGAGCAGTGGACAGCGAGCCCCTCCATGATACCCTGAAGGATCTGCCGGTAGGATCTGAGAGGTAGGATTTGAACCAGCGGAGAGGAGAGCCTGAGATTCCTAGACATGACAGGGTTGCTAGCAGTATCTGGTGATTGACAGTGTCAAACGCTGCAGATAGGTCAAGCAGAATCAGGACCGAGGATTTAAACAGAGACAGAGGTGTAGAAGGGTGAGGTGAGAATGGGACGTGCGTGAGAGTGAGTGCGTCGTACCTTGCGTCTTGAGTGAGAACACTGTCTGCGGTGGAGTACAGGAATAAACTTGAAACACATGATGTTAGTATACAATTAAATAAAAAACAAAGATATGTTAAATATAGTGATGTGCCTTGCCGGTGTCTTTTCTCGGTGGAGTCGCGCAGGTAGAGTCGCAGGTCTTTACTCTCGTTGGTTGTCGGAGTCGCGCAGGTAGAGTCGCAGGTCTTTACTCTCGTCGGTTTTTACACGAGGAGGGCTGAACAAGAGGGCTGACGCTACCGCTGAAGCTTAAGAATGTGTTTAGATTAGCGCAAACAGAATTCAGCTCAACACGCCTTCTCGATTAGCAAAACAAAGCCTGAACGACTTGAATGGGCCACGGATCAAACAGCGATCAACTAGCTCCGTGCTTTTAAGTGCAAAACTCTAATGTCTAGCCGTAACGAGCGGCTAACGGCAACTTAATGTGACTTCAGTAACACAGGCCCAACGGAAGATAAACGCTAACACCTTAGCACTAAGTCAACGAGTAATTAAATAAACAAGCTAAAAAAATAACTAACTTAACTAACAACAGGCAACAGTCCAGTTCAACAGTTAAAACAAGGTAACAGGGTACATAGCAGACTTACGCACTACTGCAGACTTCTGATGACTATAGAACCAGTCCATTATTGAAATGTTCTGCACATCACTAAACTTATATAATAAAACCTTTTATGCATCACAGCATGACCAGGACTGGTGGAATTAGTTTCTATCAATTAATTTAGCTAGTAGTCAACTGCTTGTGGATCACACAATTTGCTTGCTCAAAATTTGCTTGTTCTATACATGAAAACAGAAAGAAAAGTTGGGTTTCCTTACATCTGTTGAAACTCCACATGAGCTTACATGTGAGAAACAGATAGACAGACATAATAAATTAGCCAGCAAACTCTTGGCCAAGGCGTGAAAAAAAGCTCAAAATTCCCATTTCCTCTCCCTTCATTCTGCTTTAGTGAAGAGCAGAGGAAATTCCTCTCCTGTGAAATACTCATCCCATGGGCGGCTTCAGTGCAGAGACTTATGCAAACAGTACCAAGGCGGGAGAATGCAAAGACGGCGATGCCTGAGAAAGAGCGGGAAAAAACAGAACATGAAGAATAAAAGCATGCTGATAAAGACAGGATGCCTTTTTGTAAATGGGAATATGAGTGAAGAAGCTTGTCAATATCCATACTTGACTGATATACAACACAATAAAATCATTGTTTCTGATTATATTACGTTTAACCTTTAAATTTAAAGAAGCAATGTGGAGATTTTAGCACCTGATCTAGCAAATTGCAACCAACGGCTCAATCCACCCATCCCCTCCCTTTTGAAGCACTACAGCGGCTCTCACAGGACAATGATGTCATTGTGTTTTCATTTCTTAGCCAAAGGAGATAAAGAATTTGTGAAACATGCTCTGTAGAGCAGTTTGTCCGTTTAGGGCTACTGTAGACACAACATGGCGAATTCCATGTATGGGGACCCGCAGTGTATTTAGATAGAAATAGCTCATTCTAAGGTAATAAAAACATACCGCTTCATTGTGTAAGCTCTTTATACACCTCCTAAGAAATAGTTATGTATATTATTGCACTTCTAACAGTAGATCCTCCAAAAATTACACGCAGCACCTTTAAATGTGCATGCCGAAATGAAATTGTGCAGGCAAAACTATATACTAAATAGACTATAGACTAAATACAGTCTACACATTATTTTTGAGTAAAGCCAAAAACTGCAGTTTATTGTTTTTATTGGTGAAGTGCCTAGCAGACTGTCATGATTCTGCCTCTTAATGTCACGTCTTTCTTGGTCTGGTGGCAGGATCATGACAGAGCCTCAAGTTTTGTGTGGAGAGAGGCATGTTATTGTTGGTTCTGACATAACATGCGCTCTCTCCGGTCTCGTCTTTGGCCCCGCCCCTCTCATTTAGCTTTCCATTAGTGTTTCATTCCCCACACCTGCCTAGTGT
The DNA here is from genome assembly GCF_024868665.1 of Triplophysa rosa. Classification (NCBI taxonomy): domain Eukaryota; kingdom Metazoa; phylum Chordata; class Actinopteri; order Cypriniformes; family Nemacheilidae; genus Triplophysa; species Triplophysa rosa. The sequence continues at coordinate 6,489,103 of NC_079895.1, forward strand.
TAATTTACCCCTTGTTAGGCTCCCTATATAATGCCCTCGTGTCTGCTGTCCTGTGCTTGTTCGTACTGGTTCTTGTGCTGACACTACGTGTTCGCACTTCCTGTTTTGCTTAGTCTAGTATTCACCTTGCCTGTTTGCTTCGTTGCCGTGTATGTACCCTACCCTATTGGATTACCCTACCTCGTTTGGACAACCTTTCCCTACCCTGTTGGATTACCCTGCCGTGTCTACCTGTTACCCTGTTAGTACGTTGCGTCATGTTTATTATTTTAGTTTGGTTCCTGTTTTTACCCTAAATCTTAGTTTATTCTGTGCTATTGTTTTATCCCCCTAGTGGGAAGTGTTTATTTTCAGTTTAGTCATTTTAGTCCTGTCCGTGTTTTACCCGATCGTGGTTTTTTTTTTGTCGTTGTCAATAAAGTCTTGTTTCTTGTACTACCGCTGCCTGGACTACCGGTTCTTCCTCCTTAACCTTCCTCCTTAACCATGACACATACAGTATATGGCAACTGCATTAAAACTGTTGCATCAGTCAAAATGCTGGTGCAGGGATGCCCAGAGTCTGAAGAGATGTAACCTAAGCGAATTTATTTAAGGGTGAACTATCCCTTTAAATAAAAGTTATGTTATGTTCCTGTCATTCTAAACCTATATGACTTTCTTCTGCAAAACACAAAGGATGATATTTTGAAGAATGTTGGTAACCCTGGCTGCCATTAACTTCATTTATATGGACACAAAATCACAAAGACATTTCACAAATATCTTTCGTGTTTCACAGAAGAAAAGGTCACATACATGTTTTGAACGACATGAGGGTAAATAAATGACAGCACTTATACTTTTGGATGAACTATCCCTTTAACATTTCAGGAGATGAAGAGTTGTACTGAGACCAAGACTATCTGCTTTAAAGGCTCTTTTGAGTAATATGGAAAAAGCGTCATGCCCCGTTATGGCCTCTGTGGTCGATGCAGCATGCACCCTGCCCACATCATTGAAGTCCAGGGTGCGGCAGCAGCACTGCCCAGCTGGCCTGGCCTCTGCAACTCTACACAACAACTACTATAACAGGAAATTCCCTAGAATTAACTCCATCTGAAAAGATACCACCCGTACACCCACATGATGACATCATATAATTTGCATTACAGAGATGGGACCTAAAACCTAGTGAGCTCCCTTCTAAGACAGGATCTTGCTTAAAAGAACCCTTAAAAGTAACAGATAGATATCATTCACACAAATAGAGATCTTTACAAACAAGATGTGTTCAGTTGATTTCAATAGTTAACATCTCGCTAATCTAACAACAAAGCGTGTGTCTTCAAGCCATAGACTAATTAACTATCTTGCAAGTTCTTCCTGTGAGATTTGTCTTTCTTTCATCCCATTCACATTCATTCATGAAGAACTCTCTCGAGGAACTCTGAGCGCTTCAAAGACACACCACAGGCGAAGTCCCTCATCTCAAACCGCATTCATAATGAAGGTGTCTTCTCAGCACTTTGCCATTTTATGCCACTGCGATATTTACACAACTCATTTTTCTCACTTTGCAAACAAACCTTGACTTTCAAATCACCAGACCGCCAGAGCTTTTAAAAAAAACTTAGCTCTGTACACTGTAGTAGGCTTTGTGAGACATGTTTTAGTGCACTTATGCTTTTTGTTTTCCTAATGTTGACCCAATTGCTTCCATTGTTTACCCAACTTGTAAGTCGCTTTGGATAAAAGCGTCTGCTAAATGACTAAATGTACATGTTCACAGACATTAGATTGAGAACAATCTCTCACTGCCACTTTTCCTTGGTGGGAAAGTTGGAAGTTCGCAGCCTGGCTGGAAAAAGCGGAGTAATTGTATGCGTGGGATTACATTATTTTCGCTGTTCTTTTGAAAGGGAAATTGGGGGCTATTTTTGTCAATGTGATATAAGCTTTGTGCTGGTGAATCATCAGTCACAAAGCAGGAAATGTGACCCTGACCCCGATGGTATCTCTCCCCGAAACTCCAAACCACAAGAAGCACAAATATCAAGACACAGATGACCATGATGTTGGGTGAAATTATGAAAACATTTCTTCAGACTACGTTTAACTCTTAAAAAATTTATCACATTTCCTGAATTGAGATCCGATTACTTGATTTTCATCTGATCACAGTTTTGGTATATCATCCTAACAAAATCTTCAATATCTATCACGATTCGTTTCTTTCTATCATTTATGACATTTTTATATTGTGTTGTTATGAAACTGTGTGTGTTTGCAATGATGTGTGTGTTTGCAACAACCAGTCCACACACACACATATACCGCAGCACACAAGGGTCCTTTCAGCTTTCAGTAGGGCCTGTTCTCCTCTCGTAAACAGCTGCGTTTCTCTCTGTTAAATGGGCTTCCACCCCCAGCTCCTCTCATATCCTCCTCAAATTTGGACTCCCCCACTGGCTTCCCCACACAGACAGAGTGTGAAAGAACTACAAGAGAGGGGGTGGATTAAGAAAAAAAACTTGGCTGACAGATGCACAAAAAGAAAGGAAGAACGACACAGAGGACAGAATTATTTAAGATGCCTGTCCAAGACAATGAAAGCGTGAGGCATATCTAAAGGAGAAAAGGTTAAAGTTCTGCTCATCTTACGATTTCCTGCTGCTGGGGAAAAATATAAGGGTCATGCCTCTAACTTTTTTCTAGTCTAAACCTTTGTCTATATATTTACATTTATGTATTTGGCAGAATCTAACCCACAACGATGCTTACGCAATTCTCTTTCAAGGAACAGCACTCAAACCTTTCCAAAATAAACATCACATGTTTTGATCTACAGTCTACACCCACAATGCAACTGTAATCACATTTTAACAGTTAACAATATTTTTTTTAACATCCCACCAATCCACAAGAAAGTTATTAAGTTTTATGGAAGGGGTTTCTGGCTTGCTGAAATTGATCCATGGGACAGACAAGAAAAAAGCCACTAATACGCAGTCGGTGAACATGTTGAAGCTTTTTGCCCTAAATGTAAATCATCCCTACTTTGTTTGTACATAACCTCAAAAACAGGAAAAAACACAATGACATTAGTGAATAGTCAACCTGGCAGAGTGGATTTGATTTCATTGGCTATAAGCTCACGTCTGACAGAGGAGGTTCCACATACTCAGTAAATCTAAGGAGGTGATGAAAACAGTTTCCTCAACTGAAGTGAAATAAAACCTGACTGCCGTTGACACTTACTAAGCAATCCTTTCATTTATCACATTCACAGCAATTCAGATGTTACACAAGAACTAGAACTGGGACACTACAGGCAACACTGAGTCTAAAAAATGAACAGTACTTGTAAAAAAAGTCAGTTATTCCAATGTGTCTGGTATTCATGTCTTGGGGACCCTTAGACCAAACTAACAATTCAGAGCTTACCTTGAAGAGAACGTTCATCCAAAAATAAAAAAAACTCTGTCATCATTCATTTACCCTGATGTTGCTGTATTTGCCTTTCTTCAATGGAACAAAAAAGAAGATATTTTGAGAAATGTCTCAGTGGTTTTGTGTCCATACAATGGAAGTCACTGGGGTCCATGTTGTTTGGTTAACAATATATCTTCTTTTGTACAGAAGAAATAAAGTCATACATGTTTGTAATGACATGAGGCTGAGTGAATAATATAATAATAATAATAATAAGAGAATTTCCATTTTTGGGTGAACTATCCCTTTAAAGGGGTCATATGACACGGCTAAAACGACTATTTGTCTAAACGATTTAAAGGTTTAAAAACGCTGTATTTTCCACATACTGTGCATGTTTGTATCTCATCTTTGCCCCGCCTCTCTGAAACGCTCAGATTTTTTACAAAGCTCATCACTCTGAAAAGCGAGGTGTGCTATGATTGGCCAGTTAACCAGTGCGTAGTGATTGGTCGAATACTGCAAGCTTGTGACGGAAATGTAACGCCTCTTACCATATTTGCAACACACAAAACATCAGGTTCCAAAGCAATTGTACTGACAGGTACGCCCAGCTTACTTGCGTATACATTTGGGCGGTCTTAGTCAAATCATACCACGAACTGACGTAGATTTGTGGGGGTGTGGTTACACGAGGCATTTCAGGCAGGTCTGGGTGAGCATTCGCTTTTAGATAGAATGCATCTTTTGTTCCAACACTTTAATTTTTGCAATTTTACGTGTCTAATACATGCATGGGCAACCTATAATATACCAAAGACACAGAAAAACACCTATTCGCGCTATATGGCCCCTTTAAAACCAATTAGTCACTGTTCAGGCAACCCACCAAACGCAATACTCTGCATTGAAAATAACGCCACAATTTTCTTTTGCCTTCTTGATCAAGTTTAGAGGCATCACTTTAATGCAGCTGCCAATATCCACTGGCCACCAAATAAGTCAAAGGCAAGAACATAAATTAAAACCAGCTTGATTACTGAGAATCTTATGTGACCTCCCCAGGGGAATCCGATACTTCAGATCCAAGAGTGCCATTACCAATGATCCATATCTAAATGAATAATATAAAAGCTAATTAATTCACATAAATGATGGATCATGACAAACAATCAAATTAATGAAGAGTGCTGTAAATATTAAGCTCCATAACCAGCAACTCCATCATGCAACTTTCAAAACTTCTCATGGTTCCCAACCAATATCGGGGGCCTGTGACCCATAAAAAAACATCCGCTTGTAGAAAGAACCTACACGTGGCTGTGAATGTTTTAGTTTATGACAGCTTTAAGCCGCAGGGTCTATAGACCTCTGAGGGTTAAACAGGTAAAAAAAGAGTCTGGGAGAAGACTCATAGTCTCAGTTGGGTGTATCTGACATTAAAGAGAAGAATATTTCACAGTTTTGTAGAAGTCTAGCAGAACTCGGCATAAACAAGCCGTGCAATTACAGCCTGCCAAGCTAATGAAGTCTCAACTCGCTGATTTGTAGGCAGCCTATGATGCTTCATCTCGTGAGATCATTAGCATTAGTCACAGCATTCACGTCTAACACATCTCGCACTATGAATTACTCACAGAGGTGACACTATCAAGACTAAACCGTGCTTTCTGGATAACTTCAACTAACAAGAGATGTGCACCGCTATATATTTAATATCCTCTGGGAGTAATCGATTGTACAGAACCTTGATTGTACAAAGATGCATTCTTGCAACTGTCAGCACAATAACTAAACCACTAAAATTTAAAAGCAAAAACAAACAAATCAATAATACTGCTTTAAGGTCACTTAAATCAAAAATAAATTGAAACAGTTATATTTTCTTATATCTTAAAAGTAGCCAACTTTTGCTTTTTATAAACCATTTTAAGAGCACGCTGTAAAACTGAACGAGCATATTATGGGATCTTATTGAATTTTATTTTTCATTATTTAGTCCAAGTCAACCATATTTACCCTCATGTGGTTTTCAAGTTTTTTGAAACCCGTACAATGTTTATGTAAAAACCCATAAATCACATTTATAAAATGTGAAAAATCTATGATATTATGTTTTAAGTAAAAGGGACAAATGTAAGAAATTTTTTAAATAAAATAAAAAAAGTCTGATGAAATTAACATGTTGGCAAAATTATATCTTGTCTACAGGGATAATTTTAAACGTTTAAGCAGACCCCTTCAGATTAAAAGATTGAAGATTATGAGAAACATTTTAGTGAAGTGATCAACTTTTGAAAGGTAGTGTTTATATGGGGACATAGAACCGTACATGTGTTCTATGATGTGAAACATTTAGAAAAAAACTAACAATGAAGATACATCTCGCTAATACTATTTTATCTGATAAATATAAATATTTAATAATATAAAATAATATATTATCAACAGTCTGTTTTCAAAGTTTTTGCTAGGACACGGTTTATTTGTCAACTACCCATATAAGAAAAAAATGACCAAAGTGTCAATTTCACTCAACTAGTTGGATGACTTATCAACTATTTGACCATTGTGGCCCATCCCTCACACTGTGCTCAGTGCAACACAGATGTGTGTCCGAGCGGACAGCGTGTTGAGGGTTCCGGAGGGGTCTGCACCTCATCTGCAGAGACCGCTGACAACTGCTTTCCAACTGCTAAAACATGGCACAGGATGTATACATAACTATCCAAATGACACATGACTTCCTCCACACAGTCAAAAAGTCTGCAGACGGCAGACATCTTCTCCTTGGGCTCAGCTGGAACATATTTTACACAGCAGCTCCAAACACTAACACCATCCAGTGTGGACAAAATTTTAGATTATAATGGGTTCTAATGCGTTCTATTGTCTTTTGTCGCGCCACATCCGGTGTAGACACGGTGTAAACCACCACCTGACTGTTCATCACCTGCCTACATCTTCTGCATTTAATTTCCCTTACATTTTTACTTAAAAGAGCTGTCTTCTGAGAAATAAAGAACTTGCGTCTTTAAATCTAACCTATTATTTTATAGCGAGACAGTGAGATCGGCATTTGTTATATCTGTTTCATGGGTGGATGTTTTCATGTATGTTTTGGACCTCTGAGCTGCTGACTAACCCTTTCCTAAACACTGAGCAAACCGGAGTTCTGCAGAGACTCCAAGCTGTGGGTGGCTGGCAACCGGAACTCTGTTACCACGGCAACGCTCAGAGAGTCAGTCTCCATGGTGACGAATAACAGCATTAGGAAGACCTTCAGAGAGCGGATGGAAACAAAACCGCTGGCAGAAGGAACTAGTAGGTTTTTCTGCTGGGATCTGAAGGTCCCTCAGATGGCTCACTTTAATGCTAAAGGCTGAAAGCATCTACTGCATTCTGCTGTTAGTCAGACACCTATACTTACACAGACAAATCTTGTCAAATAAACCTGACTCAAGTTCACGTTGCAACAGTGCATTGTGGCAACCAAGCCTTCATCTTATAGAAACATACAAGTTTACATTTTTAGCTATTATCCTTAATATTTACATCTACATCGCCCTCTCAGATTGAATTCATTAGCACATTGAACATTTTTTAAATTTAAAACAAAAAGCAAAACAAAAAGCACTTACACTTGTGCACAACCTCAGGAGAGAGATCGCCTGACACCTTCTAAAAGCAAGAGTCACATGTGCCCTCAGGTCACAGAGGTCAAACCTCCTGCTGACCCCGGGGCCAGTTTAATACACGTTCCACTGAGAGAGATCCATTTTTTCCATGAGAGTATAGCTCGAAACCTCTGGGATGCACATGTCAATAACCCCGGCCAGGAAACCAAGCAGAGCACAGAGCAGTGATTTCAGCTGAACAGTGTGAAATGTCTTTACCAGCACAAAAAACCAAATGGGCTTGTTTGAGAGGTTTCAAAGGATTTCATGTTTTAAAGATTTAAAACAGGATGTCCCACAGCAAGAGCAAGACTCTGTTGGAAACCAATTTGTTGGAGTGTTTATGTGTTTGGCTCTGTTCTTTGGAGGAAGAGTTTACCCAAAAATGAAAATACTGTATTACTCACACATGTACTGCAACTCTTTTCTGACATGGAACAAAACAAGAGTTACGTAGAAGTACCATTTCTATTGTAAAGACAAAACCTGCGAATGTTGCTGGACAGCCTTTTATGCTCTGCAGAAGAAAGAAAGTCAAATGGAATTGGAGGACAAATGATGATAAATTATCCCTCTAGGGTTATTATATACCAAATATTTTATTAAAAAGCATTGCATCCCACTCTCGGATATACCACTGAGTTCCAGACCACATCTAAAATGAATGCTTCATATGCAAGCATGAAATGGTCCAAATTCACATACTCTAACAGTCATTTAAGCGCCATGATGACACACAACAGACAGGAATGCAGATAAATTCTGCGGTAAACAAAATTGTTCTTCTTGCCTCTTTGCTAGTCACTCCAGGCACATTTGTCTATTTCAAGCGTATTGCCATTTTTCAGACGGCTGGAAAAAAAACTCCTCCTCTCCTCTGACTCTCTTTCTCTGGGCTGTAATGGGAGTTGTAGTTGTTATCCATAGAAACTACGGGTGCATTAAATACATTTTGAGGGAAAACGCACACAAACAGGCCAACACATACATATTTATTTGATACTAAATCAAGTTTCATTTCAAACCATCTCATCTATTCGTAGCAGAAAGATGCTTTCTTTGGGTTTCTTCATCGTATGGTGTTTGAACTGTCAGCTAGAGATGCTTCGAAAAACATGTAGATTGACATTTTATATTAAAAAAAAAACACTTGGGACTGCGGCTTCTATTTATAATACAGAAAGTTATGCGAAGCCAAAACATAAGGGCACAAATCACCAAGTCACATCTCATTAGACATTTTTCCTCAAGAAACTATAACTGAAGCATATAAATAAATCATTACAGGGCTAACTCTGAGACAGTTTTGGCACTTTATACAGAGTTATTTATACTATATACTATAGTTAACAGAAGTCAAATCATTTTTTAGCCGCAGTCGCAGTTCATACTATTTGGGTGGGTCCCTTGCTCTGAGTCAGATTTGTAGACAGCATAATAAACAAAAAGCATTTAAAGGTCCAACGTGTAATATTTAGGAGGATCTGACAGAAATACAATACAATATACATAACTATGTATTCTGAGGGTTATAAAGACCTTACATAATGAAGTGTCTTAGAATGAGCTATTTCTATCTACATACACCATGGGTCCACCTGCATGCCATTCACCGTGTCGTTTCTACAGTAGCCCTAAACGGACAAACTGCTCTACAGAGCGCATTTCGTAAATATGTTATCTCCTTCAGCAAAGAAGCAAAAACTCAACAACATCTTTGTCCTGTGAAAGCCGCCGTAGTGTTTCTAAAGGGAGGGGTGGAGTGAGCCGTTGGTTGCAATTCGCAATCTCACCGCTAGATGCCGCTAAAATCTCCACATTGATCCTTTCAAAACATCTCAAAATAATTAATGACTTAAACAGGAGATAAGTGTATAAGATTGCAGACTGATTATGATCAGTAACTTGTAATACAGCTTTAAAGATCTAAGTTTTTATTTATCCAAGTTGTTTGGAGGAAACCATATGATGTATGACAAGATGAAGGATGAATCCTATAAACATGATGGGAAAAGTTCTTCAAAGCACCAGCGTTGAGCAAGCAAGGCTTAACATGCGTTATTAAACACAAAAGAGTCTAGAAGTTTACAATCTGGGTGCCAGCCCCCTTCATGAGCACAATAAAGCAAAAAAACATTTTCCAACGCAAGCTTGTGAAATAGCCTCTTTTCAGAGACCAGCTTTTGCACAAACACTTGTCAGATGTCGTCCACAGAAGCTTCGTTCTAGAAAGTCAGTCACGATCTGCAGAAACACTGAGCCACCTTGAGCTTGTGGCATGCTTGAGAGCGATCCACCCCCGACAGATGATGGAGCATTATCGCACGGGCTTGGCTCTTTAACAATGCGCACTTAGAGAGCAGCAGCCCACACACTTCTGCCTACACATGGGCGTCACATCTCCCCACTCCCCTGCACAACCCGTACGTGTGAAATCAGTGAAGAGAGGATTCTGGGTAATGGTGAAATGACTCACTGTGGTCACTTATTAGCTCTTTGACTCCTCCCACCTACCTGCGCCTATTCACAACCCACGTAGAGAGGACACAACATGCACAACGCACAGTGTGTAACATTACCATGAACACGGCTTAGCCCACACATTGACCTCGATCATACACACACACCTGTCTTCACCCACACAGACAATCATCCAGTTTCTTAAGGATCGTCCTACGCCTGCCATCACTGCTCCTCAATGCTCTGCCATCTTTTAGACGTTTGTCACAATACACAGTAAAAATGTTTTTTCATAGACGTGGGAAATTTTAAAAAGGGGTCTAGGTCTAGGCTGAGTATACTTCACCTAAACATGAGATGCAAATTCAGTATCTCAAATTTCTCAAAGTAGCCTATCTTCTTTCGTGTTTCACAGAAGAGTCATATATGGTTTTTGACTGACATGAGGGTCCCTTTAATAGTCTCTAGCAATGTTCTGATGGAAATTTGTTCTAGCCTTTACGTCTTGTGTGGGAAAAGACTGGTCAATCATTATGGATAACTAAAGAAATCTTGCTAGTTACAAACCTGGGGCCAGAGTCACCAAACTATTCTTAAGACAAAATATAAGAATGTTCTTAAGATTAATTATAGGAACTTCGTAAAAATGTTCCTTCTTAAGTTCTCAAATATTTTCTTACATCATCTTTATTTTTTTATTTTTATAAAATAAAATGACATATGCTTTGCAAATCATTCTTAAGAAAGTTTTTTCCGAAATACAAAACATTCCTAACTTTTTTCCTAAATTCGAATTTAAGAAAAAATATGGCAGTTAAGAAGAATATAATCCATATGTTTAAGTACGATTTGCTTTTGCGCCAGTGATGCAAGGTTTAGGGGTGGGGCTTCAGTATTGCTTTTTTCTAATAATCGTGCATTTTTTACAATTACATCGTACAAATTCATACGAATTAGCCACCTTGTAAAATAGGCACAATATACAGAAAACACCGGAATTACAATTACTAGCAATTCACATTTACATTTGTGCATTTGGCAGACGCTTTTATCCAAAGCGACTTACATTGCATCGTTTTATACATTTTTGTATTTTGTTATATCCCCTGGGATCGAACCCATGACCTTGGCATTGCTAGTGCCATGCTCTAACTACTGAGCCACAGGAAAGCCTGCCTATAACATTGCATCAAATATTACAAATATTACATTTCTGTAAAGACTAATACTAATACAGCTGCTCTAGAACGTAACTCGTGCTGAACCTAGAACATTTCTTTAAAAGGTGTTCACTGAAAAGTTATCACTGACACTACAGAAAGATTTAATCAGCCGCTTTTTAATCAGACTCATAGGAAACTGCAATGCGTGTCAAAAAGCAATATAATGAAATCTTGTGAAATTGAGTACTTGCTGCAGCACGACGGCACTTGGGAAGCCATGTTAAAGCAGCCCTCAAGCTCTCTCTCTCAATTTCAACTCAATCCCAGATCTGTATAACCACATTTGAACAAGTCATGCATTCAATCGTTTAACTGCTGCCCTATATGCAATTTGTATTCGGTTCTCACTTTGGTTATAAATTGCTTTTATTGCGTCTTAAATTTTTTAAAGCCACAATGGTTCTCAAAGTGCTTTTTATTTAAAGCATTTAGAGATCCCAACATCTGATGCTTTTTTTCCATCGGGCAGCCGACGGTATGACAACATCCATAAAGTGCCAGATTGTTGGAACTTTATTTGCCAAAAACAACCACATTTCTTGTGAGTGTGACTATGTTTTTGCAGTGAAGGATAACTGGCTACTATTGTTCATCCTGTTAAATAAGAATTAAGACTTGATTTTGATGCAAACTTGAGTGGTCCTAGACAAGTTGTGGGAGTGTTGAAATAACATTCTCGGCTATAAATGATGTGCCTTCACAACGGTCGTATCTGTAGAACACAACTTGACGGTTATTAAAATCAAAGTCCCTGGATTATAGACGGGTGCTTTCTTACTGGGTCACTACTGTCAGTTGTACTTTTCCTGAACCTCAATTTTATTGTAGTAGGGCTTCCCCAGTGCCCTGCGGATACCAGCAGCCAACCTGGCACTTGATCCTCAAGTCCAGGGAGAGACAGGCAGCTAAAAACACGTCTGTGCCGGCCCTTGTAGTTTACTTCCACATGGACAGACCTTTGTAGAGCCTCCTTTGTATGTACCAGAGTCTTCATTACTCCTAAATCACATGGCCACTGTTTCCATGGCGGTGGTTGCCATGGTTATAAAAGAGCCTACATTCAGACCATTAAGGGTTTGCGCCATTAACCAACGGTTCTAATGCATATATGCTAAAGGGCTTCATTAAAGGAAGAGAAAGTTTTATGTTTCTTCAAATTCCATTTAAAGTTTGGTGCTTTTCATGCATCACAGCTGTTCAACAGGCCCAGAGCGTTTCAGTATGCCATTTAAAGATCTGATCGGCATAACAAAATGAATTGTGCTAGAAACAATAAGACTAAAATAACTGATAATTAACAAAAAATATGACTGGTTATAATAGCACAAACAAAATGAAGAGCATTAAACAGAACGCTTTTTGTCTGCCCTGATTACACAGAACCAAATCTGTTTTATGACGATGCACCTTTTATGAGAAAGTGCAACAAACTGTGTTTAATTTAGATCAATCAGATGTCTGTTTCATAATCGGTCGACTATTTTTTACAATAAAGACCAAATATCTAAAGAGGTTTTGTTATATTTAATGAACACTAACAGAATTCGTTTTCATAATAGTTTATATTAAGGATAATAATCTTGAATGCAGACGCTTCTAGCTACACAAACTCAATTTCACGCAACGTTGTCTTTCGATTGTGTCAGAGCGCAATTCATTATGCAATGCAAGTTTGCGCATTCTCAGGCATTGCTGCAAGAGACTTTAGAGGACATCAACAATAACTGTGTGCTTTTTTGGTTCTATGGTTTTCTCTTTCAGGTCAGCTACTCTCATGGCAGAGCAACAGTTTAAAAAAAGTAAGTGCTATCTAAGGTCACTAGCTGGTTTCAAATAGGACACCAACTGACCTAACACCATGAAACATTAATATAGTACAGTAATGTTATTTTTATTAAAAAACATTTTATAGTATTAATCAGATTTAGCATAATAAAGGCATATTCTACAGAGATGAATGATATTTCAACTTTTTCACCAGTCACAAATCCAATCATTACTTTATTTAGGTTTTATATTGAAAACATACCATTCAATGTTCAGTGCAGACACATGTTCTCGCAGTAATCCTGTATACATTTTTAATTCATTTTAACATTTTTAGACCGTTTTTCACGAAGATACCAAATGCACTGAAAGATATTTATTGGGGCTTTTAGGTAAAGGACAAAGTGAACGGATTAAAACTGTGACAGGCCCGAAACTTACTGAGAAAATATACCTGCAAACCTGAAAAAAAAACTATTTCTATTTCTACAAATCTTCTGACTTTTATGTTGATTACGATGATTAAGATTTATAACTGTTTATTAAATAAATAGTATTGCTATCAATATTGTATATATAATGCGTCATTTTATTACACATTTGTATTATTATGCTAATGGGAAACTTGATTATTTAATAAAATATAAAAAACAAGATGTAATACAGTGATTAAAAATTTACTTATTTCTGTAAAATGTCAAAAACCATTTTACATTTTAAAGATCTGGAATTATAAAAGTATTACATATCCATTCAATATATCTTGTTAACCAAAATGTATTTTCTTTATTTATCAAGCTTAAATGTAAACCAACATCAACAAATTCAAGTATTTATCTCTTATTTAATTTATTCTGAATTTATTCTCGAAAAGTGACTATTGAAATTCCATTTTCAAACCTTTCAATAAGATTCAGCAATGTCCGTTCATTGTAGCTCATCAAAGACTTTCCAGTAAATTTCTTCTAAATCTTTTTCAGTTTTTGCAAAGACTTTTGTCATTTTATGTTAAAAAATATAAACATCTACATATAAATGTACTAAAAGCCTTGAACCTCACAGACAATCCATAAATATTCCATACGACCAAATATATGTTCGGAGCTGTAAATGGTGCACTCTCTTACACAGTCATGTCCATTGTCAGATCTGCCCAACTTAATGCAATTGCCCAACTCAATACATTATTGAGCTCTGTGAAACATGCACAGTGCACACACTAAAGCACTCCCAGAAACACATTCATCTTTCCAGCAGATGAGCTTAAAGAGAACATCTGCCTGTATGACAATAACACATTTATCATGACTGAACCGAAACTAATATCCTATGCTGTCTAAAGTCCACATTCCCTATCAGGAGTCAAAGACATAAAATGATTATGAACTGGGTGTGAAAGACCCATTCCTGTCTCTGCCCTTGGGAAATTACAGTGCAATGGATCAGATGGGGTGATGGTTGTCCTGCTGATAACTGGCCTCCCCATCATCTGCCTGCAGTGCAAGTTCAAGGTATAGGATAGAGAAAGACGCCGGTGCTTTGTTCTGCCCCAGAATTGGTGGGGGAGGAATATGGAATAGGAAGAGCCCATGGACAGCTCAGAGTCAAACCGTAAAAGACAGATTAGAGCTCTAGACAGTTTAAGACAATCCTTGACACTATTGGCCTTGATGTCTTGTATTCACAGCAAAGTGGACAAGGCTCTAAACGGATGTATTTCATTAGATATTATTTATGACCATATATATTCGCTAGGCAAGCATTTATCAGCATTATCAGCCAACAAACATATAACCTAGTGCAAAAATAACACCAAAAATGATTGTGCAACCCAATTCCAACATAATATGTAGGCAGAGGCAACACTAATTTGAGATTTGTGGAATGTGCATTATCTGGTGTTAAGATGGTTAGAGTAATTGGGTGTAGAGGTGACCTGCTTTCAGGGAGTCCACAGGGAGAACAGTAACATCATTGTTTTGGGGTCCTCAGAAATGCAGCTCATTTTCCATGAAGAGTTCAACAGTCAGAGTGAGACCACCGCTACCCTTAAAACACGGTCCAAACATGCTTCCTGCTCTCACACACTAACTCTACCTTTATATAAATGTCAGTGTTAAATGTCAATATACAAAATGTCAATCTGGCATTAAAGTTTTCACAGCACAAGCTTAAAAACGAAAACCATTGCATATACAGTACCATACGAAATGCTTTAAAGGAATAGTTCACCTTCAAAATGAAAATTCTGTCATTATTTACATGCCCTCTTGTCATTTAAAACCTGTATGATTTTCCTCCTTCGGCAGAACACAAAAGAAGATATATTGAAAAATGTTTGTAATAGAAAACCGTTGGTCCCAATTGACTTGCATTGGTTTTGTGTCCATACAATAGAAGTCAATGGGGACTTTTTCAAAATATCTTCTTTTGTGTTTTGCAGAAGAAAGAAAATCACACAGGTTTACAATGACAACAGGAGGATGATTAAATGATGACAGAAAAAAAGAACATTTACCCCATTTCAAATAGAGGATTGAGTAACTAATGGTTTCAGTAATCAGTCACATCAATTTAAAGGGACAGTGCACCCAAAAATAAAACATCTGTCATCATGTACTCCCCTCATGTCATTCCAAATCTTTGACTTTATTCTGCAAAACACAAAAGAAGATACTTTGGTTGGTAACCAAAAAACACTGGCCACCATTGACTTCCATTGTGCCAACACAAAACCGCTGAGAGGAAAGAGTCAAATACAGGTTGTGAATGACAAGAGGGTGAATAAATGATGTCCGAACTTTTATTTTGGGGTGAACTATACCATTTGTTCCTCATGACTACAGAAACATCAAGCTTTGCTAAATCAAGTCCTGTGCCAACATTAAAAGTAAACTGACTGATGAATTTCTACAGAATATCTTCTACGTTTACAAGATATGTGTATTTAAAGGGAAAACTCCACCCAAAAATGAAAATTCTGCCATCATTTAATCACCCTCAGGTTGTTCCAAACCTGTATAAACATTGTTCTGATGAACACAAAGAAAGATACTTGGAAAAATGTTAGCAACTGACATTTCTGGTACATCATTGACTACCATAGTAGGAAAAATGATTGTACTTTTTGTTCTGTTAAACACAAAATGAGATATTTTGAAGAATTTAGGAAAGCGAACAGTTCTAGAGCACCTTTGAGAACCATTTGAATTTTTCCTACTATGGTAGTCAAAGATGTCCGAGAAATGTCAGTTGCAAACATTTTTTTCAAATATCTTTCTTTGTGTTGCTTAGAACAAAGAAATTTATACAGATTTGGAACAAATGAGTAAATGAAGACAGAATTTTCATTTTTGGGGGAGAGTATCCTTTTAAAGTTTTGTACTTTAAAGGTGTGCACATAACGCAAGAACCCAAAGCTCTGAGCAGTACAGATTCCTCGGAGTTGAAAAATATCTCGAGGATTCAGCATTCAGGTAAAACTCCCTCTGGTCTTATCATGTCAGAACCTGAGCAGCAGAGGGAATGTTCTAGACCCTACAGCATCATTGATCGGGCCGGCGTGAGGTGCTTAAGAAGGCAGCAAGGATAAATGTCTCATAGTAACTCACTATCACTTCATTAACCATGCATTATGCATATACCTGCGCCTGCACACTGTACATGGCCAATGGAAATCAATATACAACATCGCAATATGCAAATTTTATAACACTGATATGTGGCTCAATCAAATCCAGCAGTTTCTGCTAATATTTTGTCGATGCTCAGGAGAGGTCTAAAACGGAGTATACAAAACAACCTGTCCAAAACAAGGGCACAACAACCACTCCAAGCAGACAAGATGTCATGCAACGGTGCTCTCTGAGCCTGGTTATTCAGGAGCAGGACAGCACAAGGACAATGACTATTCTCTTTAAAATGTTAATGCAATCATGACAGCCACTAAAGTGGAGGCTAAAATGATGGAACAAAGGTTGTGATAATGCAATTGGGATCCTTTCGTTTGCAGGGTGCACAACTCATTTTGTACTCTGGATGTGGAGTGTCACAAACAATAGACTGCCTATCAATTGTACTAGGGTTAGAATTCATCAATAGTACTTATAATTAGCTTAACATAAAAACTCTATAAAGTCTATGGGTGCCTATTCAGACAAGTAAACGTGTGTGGGAGGAGAAGGGGGGTCTAACTTTTTGTCTCCTTTTGAACATCTGTTCTATTTAAGGGAGAGGGTAGCGTGCTAACAGATGGTCAAGGCATCTGACCGACGGTGCGGTATTTAGACACAGTACCACTTGGATGCCAATGGACTTTATAAGATATATGGCACACATTATTAGAACACAAGAATATCAGTCATCCGGCACAGGGTGCTGCATTAAATCTTGCAGCCCTGACTATACATGAATAAGCTCAGCAATGAAATAACGCATAACATCATATAAAACACAGCATCATCAATGATAACACGAAGTCTTCTATACGGTCAAGGTGATGATTTGCAAACTGAATCTGTTTAAGCATGACTACCATGGCAGGTGTGGGTGGGAAAACATGCAAGAGAAGGTAAGCCACCCTACATTACATCTACACACTACACAACAATGGATGTAAACTTAAAACAAAGGGACAATCATTTAAACTCAGTACTAATGAAGAGAAGAAAAGAAAAAATAGATTTAGAATAACGGGGTAGTAGATTAACACCAGGAAGCTGGTCTGTTTCAGCACCATCGCTGCTGGACTGAAAATGTGTTCTGCGACAAAACCTAATGAAGATGTCTTTGCTCAAGTCTCCTCCTTTTTATGATCATCCGATCAGTTTCCTTTATGTTACACTTCCAGTAAGATAAATGCAAGTCTCTATTATGCCAGTCAATGGACATTAGCACAAAAGAGCATTTTAAGGAGGCGTAAGATTATTTTCTCAAGGATTTAATCACTCGTTTGGGAAGCAGATGGAAGGTGGCACACCTTTTCAATCTTAAAACACATTTTCTCTTTTAAGTAAACAGTGTTCCTTAAAGAAATAAGGAATGGTGGATTCGTATATTCCACCAGATTCAAGCACACTTCACATCAGCACCACCGTTTCAATTCAGAACAAT
Source organism: Triplophysa rosa (assembly GCF_024868665.1). Classification (NCBI taxonomy): domain Eukaryota; kingdom Metazoa; phylum Chordata; class Actinopteri; order Cypriniformes; family Nemacheilidae; genus Triplophysa; species Triplophysa rosa. The sequence continues at coordinate 6,506,756 of NC_079895.1, forward strand.
GCGTCCTTTCTCAAGCAACAGGGATTATCCGTACCATGAAAACCTTTCCATGCATGGATTAAAGGAGTTTAAAACAAACGAGTCACAGAAGTTGCACAGAGTACTTACAGATAAACATACGCTGGCCGTTTTTCATTGATATTATGGCTTTTCTGCAAATAAAGAAAGATTGTGATTTACCTGTTCGGTGTGTTGCGTCCGCTGCAGGCTTCCTCTCGAAGCGCAGTGAGCGCCGCGGTAAAGCTCCGCCCACTCTAAACTCCGCCCAACACTGTGCAAGCACCGCCTCTTTATGAATAATTACCGTAAATCACAGTGTGAGCGTGCATAGTGAGACAGAGCAGTGTATTCGTCATGTAAGATTTATTTACGCAACACACAAATAAAGTGACACTTGAATATTCTTTTATTCGCTAATTTAGTTCAATAACAATTTGAAATATTTTTATTCAGTATACCTATATTATTTAGTTTAGTTTAGTTTGTTATATGTATTTTTACATTTTTAATATTTATTTACCTAGGTTAAAGTCATACTGTGTCAATCTTTAATAAATGTTTTATATCGAAATTCTTTTAAGGCCATTCTAGAACCAGTATAGACCATTATAGCCTATTTACTGCATGTCTGCATGTCCCGACGTATTTTGTAAAACTAGAAATCTAAGCATCTACCTGATTCAGTGTGGCTTTCGAGCATATGCATTGTTCTTACATCTGCCCTTCTATCCAGTTGCCTAAGAAATGTGTGTGTCAAGGAGTTAGTAACACACCCAACACACAACATGTTTCAAATGTTAGGCAACAGAATCTCATAGGGCTACTTACTCCAGGCACATTCATTTCCGGATGGAAATAAGAGATTCATAAATTATGTGCGAGCGTCGATGGGGGAGTTAAAACAACTGACATGTTAGCATGTTGTAAGTAATGACCACTTTGGGTTTTCTTTTCCAGCTTATAAGCAAACATTGCCCTTTTACACCTCAGAAGATGGAAAATGGAAGGATTTTATATTGCTTCATCGAGGACAGTGCAAAAACATTATTATACTATACTTCATATTTCTTAGCTTTTCCCATATTATTTCTTAGGCCTATATGTATGTAAATAAAAGCTAGTTTGAGTCATGTTGTCATAGCTACAAAAATATAGTGGGGGGGAGGGGAGGTAAGAGAGACCAATGAAAGGTAAGAGACCTCCTTCCATCCTCTCCACTTCTTTAAATTAGCGATGCTGAATGAAGGCCCTGTGCAGACTCAAGTGTCTTTATCACTATGGAGACATGAGGCATCCAATGGAGTCAAATAATGCTGAGACTTGTCCGTGCAAGGGATTTTGTGTATCAAGTCTGTCATCTCTGTATGTGGGTGTCTCTCGCAGCAATCCAGGATCTGCTTATATCAACTGACATGTACACAGAGCCAATTCAAACATATCAGTTAACAGGGCTGGGGAGTAACGTAATGTAACTTAGTTACGTATTTAAAATACAAAATTTGAGTAACTGTATTTCATTACATTTACTTTTAAATGAGTGGTGATCAAATTACAGTTACATCCAAAAGTATTTTAAATTACCAAAGTGATTACTAGGAATTGTAATGTCATTTATTTAATTTAAACATTAATATAAACGGTAACAGGCAATTAATGTAAACAATCTGTGATTCTCTGACAATCTGCAAAAGCATCCTAAACTACATGCCCATAAGCTTTGTACCCCTTGCCGAATATGCGAAATTTGAATAATTTTAACAAAATAAAAGGTGTCTGGGTTCATAGAAATGTTATGTTAATTGTATTTAGTACTGTCCTGAATAAGCTATTTCACACAATAGATGTTTACATATACTCCAGAAAACAAACCACCAGAATTTATACTGATTTCCACATTAAAAATAATTTACATACCCTTGAATCTTAATTGTCTGTCGTTACCTGAATGATCAACTACTATTTTCATGTTTTGTGGTAGTTGATTGAGTGTCTTGTTTAATTCATTTTTAAGGTAATTGCGACTTTTTGTCACACTGACTTTGACTTTTTGACATCACAATTCTGACTTCTTTTCTTAGAATTGTGAGACATACACTCACAATTGTGGACTATAATGTCCAATGAGGGAAAACTGTAAAACTGCTGTTGTTTAAAATAATTTGCAGAGGCAAGCCAGGTCCTCTGTTTGGTGATCCCTTTGTTTTATGTACATTATTATGTTTTAAAAGTATTCTAAAGTGTCTAGATTAAGTTACAAAACTTGTGTAATCTAACGAAAAGCGTGTATTTTGTAATCTGTAGTGAAATACATTTTAAAAGTAATCTTCTATGATAGACTATCTATTTTACTGGATTTGATCATTGTGACCGTTTATCCTATATTCATACAGTTAGAATGCAATTTTTTCCTCAACCGAAGGCATGAATTTGTGAGGAATTGATTATTGATGTGTCATTAATGAACTCATATCATCCCACACACTTGATCGAAACACTGCATCATGCGCTCCCTGTGAAACTCCCCCTGCTGGTGGAAATAAATCACTGACAATGTCTCACTGGATCTATAAATAATGATCTCCAATGATCTGAGTTCATAACAAAGGAAAACGTGACAGAAAAAGAGGCTTATTCAGCTCTCAGAACAGTGAAGACCAATACTATGGCTATCCACAGACTATTTTCACTGATTTCTGAAACAGGCATGAAAAAAACACAGACTACTGTCATGAAACTCTCTAAAACAGAGATTAATGCTGTTGCTTTGTTTTGTGCATAATATGCGAACTCCTTACACAAAAGCTGCTTTAAATCGTAAGATACTATTTATACAATATTATGTTTATACAGTATAATAATGTATATTGTTATATTATACTAGATGAGACTCTCTAATGAGTCAATAGAATGCATTTTAGAATCTTCACTGAACTGCATTGTAATTCTATTCTACTGGAATTCATTTTAAATTAAATCTCCAACTGTTATCTACAGTACAGTATGTCCCAAATGGTTAGAATGCGGTCTTAAAAGGTAGCTGTCTATGTAGGCAGTAGGTAGTTCACTCAGCTTTGAGACAGAGACTGTACACAAAGGCCTACACTTTGTAGTTTTATAAGATGAACCTTTGACTTTTGAGGAATATCAGGGTACAGGGACATGATAACCTTTCTATGTCATAGGCAAGCACAGACAGACAGAGGCAGTAACCTTGACCCCTACTTATAACCAATTAGCCAAAGCCAGGCATGGTGTGTTTGTGAGATGCCTAATCAGCTTACTGCTGAAAGAGATCAAACACTACACACACACCCGAGTGCGCACACAAACACACGCGCACATTTATTTTAAATGCAATAGGATTTAGATCTGCCAAAGCTTGACATACAGAGTGGAAAAGATTGCCGTTTCATCCCTACAGAGACAGCAATATGGTCTATGTCAGTAAATGTACAACATTAGTGCCCCTATATGGTGGATTTTATTTGTGATACATATAATGAAATTGTTATAATATATCTCACAAATGCTGTACAGGTTTCTTTGCTAAATATTCCTCTAAGAAAATAATTTTATTGGGCTCACCAAAAATAATATGAAAATGTTTATTAGAAAATGAAGAGAGTTAACTTCCACATGGAGAAAAAATTACAAACCTTTTACAAACCTCCATTTTAGCATATGTACTTGAGTGAAGCTTCGTCTGAAGCATATATTTAATATATTTAAAAGCCTGTTAAACGTCACACTTACATAAAAATATCACATAAAAATAAGTCAAGTTAAAATAGGTTACATTAATAGCGTAACATCTCACAGAGTGACCAGTGCATTTAGGGGCTGTCCCAGATATTTATAACAGTAATAAATAGGTCATCAGTAACCTGATGTTTTTCTTTTTTTAAATAGCACCATGAGGGCTGAGAATCTGCCACAGTGTGATATCATTTCCTGCTCCATGCCATATGTTGGCATCTAGAAGTCTGTAAACAACACAAAATTATTAGTTACATTAACGGCATTTATTAATTTCTATTATATTAACGCTCCGCATTTCAACACAATTGCACAATTTTTCTATTATTCTCTCCAGTTTGTAGTTATTGAGTTTGTGAAAAGACTAAAAATTACGAATTTATTTATTTAGATTATCTCAAGAGGCATTTTGACGTTTGTCTGTCTGTGACTGTGCACATGTCATTTCTTGTTTGTCCAACAGAGAGCGATATTGTGTCATCGTAGTCAGAGAGTAGCATTACCATAGCCTTCATCACACCCCAGAGCTTCCTTGTCTTCATCACTCAGTGAAAACACACGTTTTTTCCATGGAGGCACTGGCTAAACAACACAAGAGGTAAACAGTTCAGATAGCATTTATCCTGAGATGACGTTAAATGTTATATTTAAGATTGAGAATAAATTCACTTCTGTGTCATCCACACTGGCTTCTGTCTGGCCTTCAGGAGGACTGGAGATCCAGGTAGAGGGGACTGGAGAATCTACCGGTGAGTGACAGTAAGCATGTTGCTCTGATACAGCAGAGCAGCTTCTTCTGGATGACCTGCAGAGAGAAAAAGACAACGTGAGAGAGGTTTTAATGCAATGGGGTGGTTTCCCGCACAGGCATTATCTTAAGTCAGGACTAGGCCTTAGTTAAATTAGGACATTTACAGTAAGTAATTTTTACAAACATGGCATACAAAAAACATCACTTGTGCGCATTTTGAGACAGTGGCACTGATGTATTTTAGGATGTCAATGCAAGTTGTTTCCAGTTTAGACAGCTCTAACATTTACTTTAGTCTGGGACTAGTCCCAAACCCTGTACGGGAAACCACCCCAATACGTAAATGTACAATACCCTTACCATGAACATAAGCACACACACACAGACCTGTGTCTTCTGCTCAGATTCGAGGAGGACCAGCGGAGCTTCTCTTTATGCTCATAACTCTGGTGTCTCTGTCTGAAATCCTCGTCTGTTATTGATTCTAACTGAAACAGATCAAGCGCCAAACTGATATTTATTTAATTTCCTTTAATAGTCTTATTTTAAACCTACAAGAGTGCAAAAAATAAACTAACCACTCCTTCATCCTGTTCATCTTCCTCCTCGTTCAATAAAGAGAAAATATCCACCTTTCGCCAGCTGAAGTAAGGGAAGACAATAGAACAGATAAAAAATTAAGTTTCAGAACACCCAGTGTCAACGCTGTTGTGTTGAACATTCAATACCTGGGCGTCAAAATATGTTTATACTGATGTCTTTCCACCTTAACCGAGGAGACCAGAGACATCGGAATGTCATCAATACCAAAATCACTCTCACTGCTTCTGCTGCGCAAAGAGAACTAAAAAGAGTTTTAATACATTATTTTGCATAAAACATGATTCTTTAACTGTATAAACTGAGACATATTTAATGTGAGGTTTGGTCAAAGGTCAGACCTGCGAGTTCCTCTGTTGTGTAGGTGTGCAGTCAACAACATTTTCTAAAGATTCCTCAAGGTTTTCATCACTCGGGGGGGACACATCAGACCAGTGTGTAACATCTGACATATGTATAAGATACATCAATATATTGGTCTGATCAATATCAAACCCAATATAAATAAAAATGCAAAAAAATGTAATGTAAATACTTACAGTATATGATGCATAAACCATTTTGGCCATTTCAGGAAAGTAAATGACAACATATTTGTACTAAACAACATGGGAAATGTAACATACCTGTAAGCCAATCTGAGCAGCGTCTCTTCCGCTTTTCCTCCCTGTGAGCTTTACGATGGTGATCTCGGGCACATGCCCATCGTATGGGGGTGCTATCCCTCCTGTGTTTCTTCAAATGCCTGCTGTTTTTTGGTTGGTGTTTGCAATCTGTAACCAAGCATTACTGCTACAAAAATATGTTTCTTTGTGTATGTCCAGGGCCTGGTTCAATCCCAGCCCTGCATTAAGACTTTATCATGACCGTCAGCTCTATATTTGGGCTAAGAGCTCTTGTCCATCACCAGAAGTGATTGTAGACATATGACCTTTAAAAAGATATTTTCAAAGACAAGCCAGTCTAGAAAAAAGAGGTTTATTGTTGCTTTATGGCATCCTCTCGGTGCTTTGATATGTTTAGATAAAAGGTAGAAAACCCTTGGGAGGAACCAAGCTCACCCTCGTCAGGCTGTGACTTTTATACAAAGTATAACATACGGTAAATACATACAAGTAAAAATACCATGGTATAAGATGATGCTTACGAAATAAAGATCTAGGTCCTCTGCATCTAGAGCTGAGAAGGTTCTGTGATCTAAGGAGATCAGACTTCAGAAAGAGAGGTCGCTGCTGCAAGTTCTCTGCATGCAGAGCGTTTTGCCGATGGAGCCATGATGGGGTATCTATGGGACATGGAAAAACACACTATCAAAATGTGCTGTTTATAAAATGTAACACACACAAGCTAGTTTTGAAAAGGAGCCTCTCTCTACCTGAGGAGAGCGAGAGGACAGGATGCACTTTGCCCGTTGATTTCTCTTTTCTGTGAGGGCATGTCGGGTCTGTGCACGCAGTTGCAGGATCACATTTGAGACAGAGAGAGCAGAAAGAATCCAGGACCTGCTGAGAGAAAGAGAGAGGAAAATGTTAAAGGAAGTTTTCAAATGAGGTTTTGGGAGGGTTATGGTAGATGAGTGGATTTCAGCTTTCTGGGAATCACTAAATCGTGTCCTCGTGATGCTTAAGAGGTGATTTGAATCTTAAAGGCCTTGTGCATTAGAACAAATAAAGTGACCTTAACATACGCAACCCAAGTTAATGAACCCAGGCAGTGATCCAGAAAAATTGTCGTGACAAAAGCAAGGTGTCAAGGACAATCACGGCACAGCTATAAAATGTGTTTCATAAACAAGGCTAAAGGAAGTGCACCAGGCACCAGCTGGAAAGTGATGCGAGTTATGGTGCAGTTTGAAGAGAGTTGGCACAAAAAGAACCCAAATCGCTTTATTAAAGGAAAAGCACATCCCAAAATATATTGTTTTCTGCTTACACGTCATTTTTAAAGTGCGTCCTTGCATCCACGTGTGAACATACTGTATGTATGCTTTCATGCCACTTCTTTCTATTCTGTAAATTTGATTTTTGAAAAACTTATGATGTAAGAACTTTGCTAATAGTTTATGCGTTGAAAAGCATCTGCATTGAACATCTGCACAAAACAACATGCCATAACCCACAACATTGTTAATTCTTTTTTTAAATCAGGAAAAATTCCTTCAAAAAATGTGGGAAAAAATGGGTCAACCTGTTCTCTATGAGACGGCGGGTCCATTATGAAAAGCAGAGGTTTGTGATATGTCAGAAGGGGGCGGGTGCGGGCTGACACACAGGTGACCTCCACCTGAAGTGCACATTGTCTATGGTGATACGCTCGCTTTCTCTTCTGTCCCGTCTTTTTAAAGCCCTGCGGACCATTGGAGAGACTGACAGCAGTGTCTGCCTGTACCTGGCTGCAAAAGAGAGGAAAAGATCTTGATTATATGACAAACGTCTTCAATTTTCCTCGACTGTTTTTCATTTTCATTTCAGATCTGTCTTGCTCATTCACTCTTTTATCGAGCTGAATGATTCATTGACCTTCACATGAGATTGACATACATTTACACAAATATGTTTCAGAACGAGGAAGCTTATACAGTGCTCTGAAAACAAAATCCATAAATGAACTGCAAGCAAAATGTTTCCTCTCAGGTTCCTGTGAAGCATAGATAAGATCCTTTGCGCATTTAAACAAGCAGCGAACGCTATTTGAAAGTGAATATTCAACTTTAAAAACAGTCCATGGGGTTATACTGTACATATTTTACAAGTTCACTTGCTCAAAAACAAATATAATACTATTATGAAGTATTTTGAAGGTAAACCGATTTGGCTTGCTGTCCAGGATAAAAGTGACAGTCAATCCTAAAAGTCATTTTAGCAATGAAACTGATTTGGGTGTGGAATGAACAAAGCTTCAGGTGGTCCTGACCTGCCGAAAGCGGTCTTCTGATGGTCTCTCCAGTGACAGCGGGGTCTTTTGGTCACGGGTGACGAAGAGGGTGAGGCACAGAAAGGTGGCATGAGGCTGTTTACAATCTGAGTCAGCTGGGCACTCTTTGCACACACAAAAAAAACATGCAACACGCTACGGACAGATGGATTTATTCCAGGTGTATTTGTGTATTTCTAAACTCTTGCATGACAGAAAGAACAGCTTTCACACTGAAGGATTTTCATTACATGGATGTCTTTTGAGAAGTACTCACCTGTCTTTCTATGTTCCTCAGAAGACGTGTGGGGCTGCTGGGTTCCATGTCTACATCAGATGTCAAATCTTGCATGTTCCCAGCAGTAAATGACAGATCTATAGTCTCTGTCCACAGTGTGTGCTGGATCTGCCTGTCTGTGAGGGGCTGCGTCTCAGCTAAAACCACATGACCCTGCTTGACAAGTTCAGTTTATTGTTATTTAAAAATCAAAGGTAGAATCTGTTCGTAGCTGTGCTATGTGTTTTACCTTATTTGTGAGGATCTGCTGGTGAAGTTCTCCAACCTGTTGAATCTGAGAGTCAAGCTCAGTCAATCTCATCTGGAGCCACGTCCAGCGGCTACACAGTTCCGCTCTTTCCTTCAACCACCTCCATTCACAGCCATGACATCTGCCCTCCCACAGAGATAAAGAGAGTAAGAAAAATCATTACAGAAGCTGACATTTTATCCAATGTGACTTACAGGAGCATATACTTGCAGATAAGGTTTAAGTTTGGGATTACTTGTTTGCAAAACAATGGAAGACAATGAGAGTAATTCAACAACAATTATTAGTTTTGGAAATCCATTTGGTGACAAAACTATAACAATAATTTATGTAGGTTAACGTGGCCATTTTCTACCCTTTCTCTTACTATGAATGTATACTTAATAAAAAGTCATTATTACCCTGACTACTTCTAATCGACCTGTTCTTTTTTTACTTAATTTTAGGCCATAAATATATATGTTAGACTCTTGCCCCATGCTGCTGCATTACAGAAAAAAATCCAGGAATATCTCCAGAGCAGTGAATTAACACACATACAGTGGGAAGCGTGAGATGTTTTGCTTGGACAACAGCCCTTCTGGTCCCTGTATAAACAAACACTTGACCTCTCTAGTCAGTCTACTCTCTTTCTCTCTTCGGTGGACACAGTCTTGCCTCGACAAACAACTGACAGTTTATTCACTCCTCACTAGAATTTAAAGGTCCAGTGTATGAAATTTAGCGGCATCTAGTGGTGAGGTTGCGAATTGCAACCGATGGCTCACTCCACCTCTCCCCCCTCCCTTTAGAAGCACTACAGTGGCTGACACAGGACAAACATGTTGTCACGTTTCCGCTTCTTTGCCGAAGCAGATAACGTATTTACGAAACGCGATATGTAGTTTGTCCGTTTAGGGCTACTGTAGAAACAACATGGCGAATTCCATGCAAGGGGACCTGCGGTGTATGTAGATAAAAATAGCTCATTCTAAGGTAATAAAAACATAACGAATCATTAAGTAAGGTCTTTATACACCTCTGAAGACATTGATATGTATATTTTATTGCATATCTGTCAATAGATCCTCTTTAATCTTCCACATTGCACCTTTAAGACTAAAGATGGCCTTCTTGCATTTGTTGACTGCTCAAGGGTGATCCCTTGAGTTACGAAAATCCTTTTGCATTTGTGATGTTTCTATATTACTACTAGGCTTTCCATAAACCTTAATATAATGTTGTTTAACACATTTCTTTCTGCACGCTATGCAATTTGATTGAATGAAAAATGGCCTGAAATTGTTCCAAATCAGTGTCTGCTTGGTTAAATGTTCTGGAGCCAGGCTACCTCAATTTATTTTAACAGAATGAAGTGAACACAACCATTTCAAGACATAAACATCTGTGAAGATCAGATATCTAAAACATTGTAGCTAAATTCCCAAATTCAGCTTTTCCAGAAAATAGCAATAGTCAGTAACACCCAATAAGACAAATAATTCTCATACCCTGCCTTGCCCAGTTTCCAAAACCCATAAACACAAACTGTTATAGACCTACTTAACCTTATTTACCATTGTTTATTAGACTGCCTGTGAAATCATGTTTATTAGATCGCAAATTTCAAATACATTCCCCAAAGATGTTCTTTTGATATCAGATGAGAGTGGGCGAGGAAATCACAGAGAGAGATTTGAAACCTACAGGTCGGGAAGGGTGGCCCGGTCTGTATTTATTTACTCATACTATGAGAAAGGAGAGTGCAGCTGTCTGTTTCAGTGAGGCAAGAACAGCCAGCTGCACATGAACACATTGAATAAACATGGTGACAATTTCTCAACAGCTGTGTACGGAACACTGCGGCTCTGTGCATGCGTGTGTGAGCAAATCTCCTGAAGAAACATATGGCACAGACAGTGCCAAACGCTTCCTCTCTCCATCTTATATGAGGCTGGTTGTTTTTCCAACCTTGTCGATCCTCTCCCTGCCTGCCTGCCAAGACGCATGACCACCCTGGCATTAAAATTTCTTTCTTTTTTCACTTTGCCTTAGTGCCTGAATGTAGGGATTTACTATAACACTGCAGTTCACTTTACTTTAACACCCAAGGTTACAATGTATTTGCTATCAAGACAATAGACACTTTCTTGTTTATAATTTCTATACGTTTTATTAGCGTTAGCTTTTGGCCCAACAGATTGATCTAACATAGAGGCTCTCCTTTTCTCCGGTGATATTTGTTTTATTTGTTTATTTATTTCTGAGATGTTGGTCTCATTTTTATTAGTTGTTGTTTTTTTACCCTTAGTTGATTGTACAGCACATTGGTCAACCTTGCATTGTTTTAATTGTGCTATTTACATCAAATAAAACAAACAAACAAAACAAAACAAAACAAACACTTTCTGACTTAAAAGTGTACGCAAACAAAGATTTTGTGTGGATTCTCAGGTAGTCTGTTTTCAAAAAGAAAGAAAGCTGAATTCACTTTTAAGAATAAAATAGTTGAAGTGAAGCCTTTTTAAAATCTGTCTTTGTCATGGTCACCTCCATTTCTTTTTATTGTTAATCAGAAAATCTATCTTCAGATGCAACAGCAAAAACAAATTACCCCAAAATGACAATTTTATCATTATTTGCACACTCTCTTGCCTTTAAACGTGCTTATACTCTTCTTTTTTCTGATCTCTAAAAAGATTGTTGGTTTGGTTACACCAACCCAGATTCATTTATAATCCAACGATTGGTTTTGTACAAATTTTACCCAACCATGGTTTAAAAACAAGCATTTTTAGAGAGTATAATAATACAGTGATAAAACAAATTTGTCGTTCATGTCTGCCTTGCATCTCCAACACCTTGCATATGTGCACACAACCTTGATAAGACAAAAAAGCATCCATTGACATTTATTGAACCATCCATCATACTCACAGTGATGCTGCTGAGCTCCCTTTAGCATCTTCATGGTCCGCTTCATCATCTGAGCTACTGCTTAGTGTGGCATCTGAATCCAGAGACTCCAGCATCCCAGGCAGAACTGCACACCCGCATTGTGCCAAATTCTCCAGGTCACTGGATTTCAGAGATTGCTCGTGTGTTTGAGGGATCTGTCCTAGGACATCTTCCTCAGCATTAAACATCTCATGTGTATGTGTAAAAAAACCACCTGATGCCATGGGGGACTTGGGGCAATAGCTGACGGTAAGAAGTTTTCTCCTCAGACCTTCTAGTTGGTGGATGTAGTGCCGTGAAGCGTGCTCACCGAGCATCGCCAACAGCCTCTTCTGTAAGCGATTGGCTTGATCTACCAATGCAGCATTCTGGGAAATGTTCCATAATGAATGAATCCTCAACCCTTCCTCCAGAGTGCCATCACATGCCTTGTTTAAACCACTGGGGTGATCTGTTCCTTGTGGTATCATTGTACCGTGTGCATCACTTTCCCTATTGTTGTACTGGGCACCACCCTGACAACCTCTTGGTGAATAATAGTCGTGCCACAAAGAGCTTGAGTTGAGATTGGGCACTGGAGGTCCGTTTTCCTCCAGAGTGGGCATGAAACACGTTGGTGGAGCACCTGCGGGAGAATTTTGGGAGTTTTGGTTTATGGACAAAAGCGTGAGCAGGGGTTCTGGGCTTGAAAGCAGAAAGGCTTTTGGCCCCGGGCCTTGAAACGCAGGTGACAGGAGCATCTCTGAAAGCTGAGGCGACCCTTCGGGGGACAAAAAATCCAGATGGATCAAGGAAGGATGGTTCAGCCAAACCTTCTCTAAATCCACACCACCTAGAGCAATACTGCTGAAGTCCATATTTCCATCTAGAGCTGGAATAAATGTTTTCTGGTCTGCTGTTTGGATGAGAGATGAAGTCATTCTTCATACAGAGTGATAGATAGATTCAGTTGTTATATCATCTGAAGCTGTGCACGAGAGAGCAGATCTGCAAAAACAGAAAGTTTAAGGGGTGTAAATAGCAATGATTGTTAAAAAATGTTTATGAGATCCTCTAACTATCAATAACAAACATTTAAAGGGTGATCGAGGACAATCTGTGTAGCTATAACAAATACAGATAACAGCCGTCTGTGAATATTTGTGAACGGTTTTGATCACGTGCGAACTTAATGAAAATAACGGCAATAACGGCACATATCTCACCTTCCACCGAAGCTCGATCCTTTCAAAAGCAAGTAAAGAAAAATAAATGATCTCATATAAACAGATCATCCACAGATGTAATCCTGAAAGTGAAAAACATATTAATCGATCGGTTTTATAAGCAGAAAACGATTGATCCCGTCCGGTTTACTTTCACGCCGCTGAACAGCTGCCGCCGGAGAATCAAACCGAGAGAGAGAGAGAGGGAGGGAGGGAGAGAGGGAGAGGGAGAGGGAGAGGGAGAGGGAGAGAGCGAGAAGAGAAGCGACGAGAGGAAGAGGAGAGAGGGGGGAGGGATAGAGAGAGACGAGAGGGAGGCCGCACGAGGGAGGGGGGACGGGTGAGGCGGAGACATGGGCAAGAGGGCGAG